>NW_028274812.1:66238457-66540047 GCF_037043125.1 Eumetopias jubatus
GTGCCCACAGTGCACTGAACATAACTATTCACTACCTAAAGAGGAGGAGGGAAGATCTGAAGTGAGGAAAAAATAAGCAAGGAAATATGAAATTAATGTATAAGACCTACCTTGCTCCGATTTATATGACTTCAGAACATTTCTAATTATCCTAACTTCGGCAAGTATGTGGTCAAACTTTTATATTTCCAGTGGCAGTTTAAATTGTCATTAGTGTCATAATACAAATCAATGAAACCTGCAAATTTTGCATTTGGTTTGATTTCTGTATCGAACTTCTAGGCATTTCCTCTAAGATGGAACATTATAATCCACAAAAGATTTTATTTATGATGATATTGTGCATAATATAGTCATTTTATACAAATAACAATATTTTCATGGGAAAAATTTGACCCAGCTATAGATTTGATGTTTTCCTCTATGTGTATAAAAATCTGATGCATGATTCAGGAGGAAAATTTCAGAAAGTCTATTTATTCTAATTTTCCTCACATTTAAGAGAATTTAAGTTATCCCATCCTCTGCAAAATATCTTACTAATTAAGTTTATGGACGCACATCTTTATTAGGATATTCATGTCATGTTATTATGTGAAAAGTAGAAGGTTACATGCATATATAATTTGAGGTTTTAAAAAATCTGGTACCAAAAGCAGGCATCTTTGAATTTAGGTCAAATTAATGAGTTATAGACATTATTTTTTGCTTTCTACCTATGATACCAACTTTGTTAAAGATTATAATATCTGTGTATATATATCATAGCATTTTTCCCATATAACAGCATTTCACAGGAACACAGAAAAAGATATACCTTAGTTGAAGTAAATGTGTAATATTTCTCTCAAATTCTGTGGTGTTAAGAAGTATGGAAAGTTTATTTTTCAGTTTATTTTGTTTAGCTTGGGTTCAATGAATGATACAGAAAACCAGGGAAAATACATTCTGGAGTATAGGAATTTGAAATTTGTTTCAAGGTTATAATTTTTGTGCTATGGGTTTTACATTTTTTCATTTGAAATGAAAAAATTGCTTACTGTTAATGATGATATTATCTCTTACCTCTAAGAGAAAACCAGGAGGCTTTGAAAGGACACATACTGTGTTTTATATTTTGTTTCATGTGTTACCCAACTAATACCTAGTTTAGCTTCTCATATATGGTGATGTTAGCCTCCGACCTACACTGAAGCCATTAACGCTAAATTAGAACCTTTTATAGAAAACCTAGGAGTACCATGATGCTTTTATTAATAAAATAGACTATCAGTCAGATATAATTATTACCCATGTATCTTGCATTTATCATTTATTAAAGTTGGTTAACTTTTATGTTAGTATTACCTACTTTACTTTTTAAGAAGAACATTCTTTCTAAAAAAGAGTAAAATAGAGGGATTAAGGATGGGAGTGGTAGGTGTGGAGGGGTAGAATATATCTAAAGAATCACTAGATATAATAAAAGCTTATTCTAAGAAAAATAAACTGAATATTAGTGACTTCACTACACTACTCTGTATTTTCCAGTGATTTATATGTTCTATGTTTATTTAAGAGTTTACTATTATTAGCTAAACTAGTTCCTATATAGACAATAACATCTAATGGTATTAACTTACCTAATGACTTTAATTAATGACCTTAATTTAAACTAGTAGATGGCTTAAATAAGTAAACTTGATTGATTTTAAAAACATTTCTTCATATCTACTATTTTTAGCAGGCAAAATAACTTGTACTACACAGTGTTCCTATTTCAGTTGACCTTTTCCTGTAAAGTAGTTTTATCCTTTAAAAGAGATGTGAGATAGGACAGGCACCTTACCTACTCAAATATATAAATTCATTATAATAAAACTGTTCTGTGGACATTCTTGCACTCCTTGAGGGTATAATTCCCTTCCAAGACAATTAGAATCATAAATTCTTGGAGTTCGAGTGTACCTTAAAGATTATCAAAAATAAATTAGAGCGTTTTTTTTTGTCTCTTTCTTTTTTTTTAATAAGTGGGACAACTAAAGACCTCATTTATAGTTCTCACAGTTCATTCATGACAGATCCCAAAGTAAAATCAGAATTTACTCTTTCCAGTTTTTTTTCCACTTTGACGTTACGTACACTATATGTATACACACACACACACACACACACACACATACTCACACGCATATGTACATACATATATATGCACACACACATTCACTACCCACCTCTACCTGCCCCAGTGGTAAAAAAGCATATGTCAACATAATGGAACAAAAAATTAAGTTTATTTTTTCCTTGACCCATTTTTAGATTTCTAAATTGCTCTGCACTAATATTTTAATTTGTAAGTGCTGAATAGTTAAGACTTCTTTCTCTGTGGAAATCTCAATTGACTTTTACAAGGAGCTTGAAAATTGTTATAGGATATTCTTGGATTATTGCATATTTAAAAAAGAAAAAAAAAGCTATCTCAGCAAAGTCATTAAATTTTCCTTCACAGAGAAAAACATTATAAACTAACTTTTACTACTTTATTTTCAGGTAGATTTTTTAGGTTTCTCTGCCATATAAGAAAGTAAAGTCCTTTTTTTCCCCCTTCTTTTTCTTAGTTTCTTTTTTTTTTTTTTTTAATTACCAGCTCCTAGGAAGGTAAATTTTAGCAATTAGCATGTTTTAGGTATTGTGACAATTGTAAATAAATGTGCTTTAAAATGAGGATAGTGGACACCTCTTATGTTATCAGAAACCTAGAATTTGGAAGGGAGCAGCAACTCTGCTGTTTAACCTTGTTATTTCTGGCTGGATCTCCTCTGAGAAACCCTTCAGACCTTAGCACCTCAGACCTTGCAAGGGCAGAGGGACAGTCAGGCTTCTGCAAAATCTATTTCTCAAACTGACCTTTAGAATTAACACATTCTAAAAAAAAAAAAAGAAGAATTAACACATTCTAAGCTTAGACATTCGGGTTGTGAGCTGGAGCTGGGAAAACGATGTGGCTCCAAGTTTAATATGTTGAGACAGTATCTTAGTTTGCAAAGGAAACCTGATAGGAACTTTTAAGTTTGCCATTTCAGCCATGCTTCTTGCTGTTTCTGATGTCTGTTCTGTGCAAATATTATGTACAAGAATACTGTGTTTTTCAAGGCTGAACATAATGGTTTGATCATTTTGCTACTTTTTAACTTTTCCAGTATAACAACATTGCTATTCACTTCAAATTTCAAACAGCTCTCCCGTCGATTTTCAAGATTATTCACCAGGCCATCACTGTGTGTGTAGCCGTCCTTCTTTCTAATATCCTTCACCCTCCAATGTAGTAAAGTGGGTGTTCTCTCCCATCCCTGCTCCCTCTAGTTTCTTCCTTTTTTTCTTCCCCCGCATCTTTTCCTATAGTGTCGGAGACTTTGGCAATAGCTTTTCATTTACTTTTCAGAAAATTCTACGCTACTCCCTGGTTTGGAACTTTTCAGAACATACCTTCCCATCTACTAAGTGGATTAAAATAGTGAGAGTATATCTTCCTTACCCACTTTGTGTTTTCACTTACTGAAATCTCAGCATATAGTTGGCAACACTATGTGTTTTTGCCTTCCTTACATGACAGTGATTTCGTGTATTATAATTTGGTGCTATGCATATCAATTAAAAAAGATTGAACCTTATTAATAACTATTACTCATTATTTTTTGTAAAATTTTGACCTAATAATGGCATATCTTTGTGTTTGGAACTACTCTCCATCCTGTTAGGTTTTTGGTAGAAGTCTTAATTAGGTCTAATAGGAAATCTAGTTTTTACCTCTTCACATCATTGATAATGTTCATTATTTACAAAAATTTGTAAAATTTAACTTTTAATAGTAAATTGAGAAGAGATTTTCATAATGAAAAGGTAATTTAAATTTAAAAATAAAAATCGCACCTCATAATATGGGGCAAAACTTTTATAATTTGAATTCTAACTTGTTTTTATTGAGCTAAGAAAAGAAACATATTTTGATCAGTGCTGGAGCTTATAGTCCCTTTTGTAACGTTTGGACTATGATCATATAATTCTAGAATTACCACTGTCAGTCATTATCATTAACGAACGTAGTCAAGACGTATATATGAATGCTTAATTAGTTAAAGTTCTTAATTCTTACTTTTCAAAATGCTGTAACAGGTTTTTTTGTTATGGTATTAAAAGGGCAGATGGATACTTAACAACAAAGGAGAGTGTAGTAATAATGTAAATAGTTTTTATCCATCAGGAAGGCAGAGTAAGGGTGAATACAGAAGAGAATCAAGGTTAGGGTACTGCCACAACTTCTGATCTTTAGTTTTTTAAGGATTTTCTGTCATTGTATACTCTATTGCAGAGACAACAAACTACGTGCTAGGTCTGTAAAAGATAGCATAAATATTCAGGGGCCTAATGAATACAGCTCATTTAAGCTTATCTGATACAAGCTGAGACAAGGTTTGACTTGTTGAAAAACAAAATACTAATGTATACCAGAGTTCACATGAAGCACATCTTTTATTGCAGGCATTTGCTTTTGTTTTTGCTTTTGTATTTTTTTTTATCATTTCCTAATGTATGAGATGAAAAACAAACAAACAGCCCCCCTCAAAACAAATCTGCTTTTGCATATAGGCTAATCTATACTGAAAATAATATACATTGGATTCATATAAACCTAAAGGGCATGCTTATTTATTATTCATTAATGTCAATAGATAACTGACTGTCACTTGCAGTCAGAGTGGGGTCTGACAGAATGCTGACAGTGATTGACGGACATGCTCCTGAGAATCTGCATAGGCAGGATGCTTAGGTCAGTTGAACAGATTGGACATGAGCAATCTTATTGGTATTTTTATTTTTAAAAAACATTGTATAGTCCTAAGAACTCATTTGATCTTGATTAGTTTTAGATCTTTAGTGCCATAATTATCAAATTAAAGTAGTAACTGATTTTATTTTTTTAGAAAAATCAGGTTGCTGATGCCTTGAGGCAGAATCTTGATTTTGTTCACTCATATAGGAAAGAGAAATTAAAAAAAAAAGGTTGATAGTTGCCTTGTACATACATACCTGAAATTATTGGCATTGTGTTGAAGGAAATACTATTTAATTTAGAGAATAAAAGTTAAAAGTCATTGATGTACAGTCTATATGATATTAAAAATAAAAGGGAACTAACTGTTCTTGAGTTTTTCCCTTGAATGGTCTCAGCACTATATATTTTTAAATGGATTCCTTAGCCTTAATAAATATACTTATTTTAATGAGAGTTGTTAATACTATATCTAGAACAAAATGTTTGGCTATAGAGATTTTAATTAATAGTTATTTTCAACTAAAATTTGCTAATTTTCTCAACTTGGATGAAAGCATTAACACTGAAAAATAAGACACAGAATTTCAGAATATTTTAATAGAGGCTTAATAGTTTTATTTCAGAGTACAAGAATATCACATTATATTTTGTCTGTAGTTTAACAAAAGGGTTAACCCGAGTTAGAATTTGTATATCCTTATCTTCATTTTTATGTGATTTATTTTTAGTTTTAGTTTTCTCTTTTTGTATTGAGATCAGTATATTTTCCATACATATATATTTATTAGCCAACACTGCAATTCCAGATATGCCAATATGTTAAATTGTATTTTGCATGGAATAAATAATGTTGACACTTACGTATTATAATATTATAGGATTTCTGAGTTAGAAATCTATACATACTCATAATAGTCATTTCTCGTAAAATGTGTTACATGTAAATTTGTTTGTAAGAACTTTTCATCATTTGAGCATATGTGTTTTTGAACATTTGAGTTTGAGGGTAGGTAATTTCTTTTGGATTATTCAAATATCAATAACAAATCTCCAACATATTAAAATAGCTCACAGCCAGGATCTCAAAACAACATGTAATTTATTATATCATTATAAGCATCTTTGTTATATATTAAATATTTTCATGTTTTTTTTTTTTTTTTAGTCAGGGAAGGCCATATTTCACAGTGTCAGCCTACAGTAGTAGAAAGCAAAATGGAAAAATTATATAGACTAGAATTATATAGAATGAAAATTATATAGAATACTTTCAGGTACATTTGTTTTAAAATATGGTTGTTGGTAACTGCTTAGATAAAATGAGAAGTACTTTTTTTCCTACCTACTGAATACTTCTGCATAATGTATTTTACGTGTATTAGTCATCAAATAGACATGAGATTTTGACTTTCCATTTAGAAGGATAACTATGAGATTATCTAAGGGTTAATTTCTGCAGACAGATGACATACCACTTTCATTAAAATGACATTGGGTAACTGAGATAAATAGTTCAACATTTTCTGTGCTGACATGATGTTTGCCTGTCTGACTGCATCCTTTCCAATAGACAGCAGAGATGCAATTACAAAAAAAGACATCTGTGCCAAGGTTTAGCTAGCCAAAAGGGGCAAGCTCTTGTGTTTAAAAGGTAGAGAATCCAATCGATGAAAATGTCTGGACCTGTTAGCACCAATAAAGCTGAAGGCCACTGGGAAGCTCAGAGAGGGTCTTTTGTTGTGGAGATAGAAAGAGACCCAAACTATGACACTTTAGGAGAGCAGGGTCAGCAGAGAAGATCATCCATCTTCTTCAGTGGCAGCTTTCTGTCAGATTCTAACCCCGCTCAGTAGAGGAACTAAGCCTCTACTGTTGACACCAACTGATTCTCAGCCAAGTGTAAATGAAGCTAATATTCACTGACCTTATGCATAGCAAATGAAGCCCTGTGTGTCATTTGAGAAATAATGTTTTCTGACACTTCAAAAAGTGAATGATGGACGGAATGTGTGTGTGTGTGTGTGTGTGCGCGTGTGCGTGTGCGTGTATGTGTGTGTTGGTCAAGTAAGCAAATATAGATCCTTCATCCACTCCATATTTTTAGTTGATTTTTCACAATAGCCACAGATTTTACCATTTTAGACACCATGTCGCTTTGTATTATTTTCCTGTACATGTCATGACATTTTACATGCAGGGCTTGCCTGTGCTGTAGAACAGCTCTCATTTGGCTTCTGTTAGTCTTTAGAACCGTGCCTCATCACAGGAAGAGAAGATTGAGTTTTCACTAATAAAAGATGTAAATTTCAAGAAAATTCTGAGTTCCTAGTTTGCATTCAAAACATCATGAAACACTATATTTCTTTGTGATTATAAAAAGTGGAATGGTCTCATTAAAGACAAAGTCAGGAAGGGTATATTTTATTTATCATTTTTACAGCATTGTCTAAAAGCACTTTTTCTTTCTAGTTAGCAATGTATGTTACAACCTAATAGCCTCCTTCATCTATAAATCAAGATTTCACATATTTTGCTTACTGAGGATTACATTTTAAATTGTATAGTGTGCATTTTTCAATCTGAAGGATTTTTTGTAATACTTTAAAAAATTCTCACAAAAATGGTTAACATGATATCAGTGATCATAAATGTCCATTACATCAACAATACTAAGTAGCCTCTGTACTCTGTAAGTAAAATATTCCCACTGACAAGAAGAGAAAAAATAGCTGCGATAAATATAAAACAACAATTTTTAAAAACTTGTGGCATTTAAGAATTTAGGGAAATGATAACTTAAAGCACAGCATTGAATTCTCAGAGTTCCATGGAAGGTGATTATCTGACATGGTGGATTCATGAGACTCACCAGGACAGATCTGCATCTAATTGACATCAATCATGTTTGAACTGAAAATAAACAGTTGTAAAATTTTTGGAATCTGTGTATTGATTTTTGTTCACCTCATCATTTTGTTTATTTGTAGTTATTAAAGGAACGAACATGTTTTTTGTTCCACGAAACTTAAAAAGACAGCAACTGATGAGTAAGGTATTTTCTTCTTACTTATTTTTTGACAAGTAACTAAGATCAGATGAGATCATACACAGAGTTTTCTCCTGGCAGTGTTCCTGAACCTAATCATGCCAAGACACTAAACATGTGTTTTGTCAATTCTTATTTTTCCCCACATTTGTCTGAATCTAAGCATCCTTCTATGTAAAGTGATGTCCCAACACCAAAGAGAAGTTATTGTGTTGATAGCATCTTATGCTATCTCATTAGCAACTAATGAGAGAGAGATAGCTCTCTCTCATTAGTTGGTTATCTTCTGCAGGTTTTAACAATGATGCACATATAAAATGCAAGTATCAAAGTTGTAGCTTTGTTGCTTTATGAATTATATGTCATATCTGCACATACAGGTGTTAAAATCAGTCAGTGAATCAATGATTTTCCAAGCAGGAATACTCTGACAAAGACTAACTTCCTCAGTTATGTTCTTGTGCTTAGTGGTAGTGGTGATGGTGGTGGTGGTGAGGGTGGTGGACTAAACTGGACTGATTTTCACATCTGTTGAATTACATTAGTTTGTACGAAGGATCTTTGAGATGAATCCAGTGACATAAATACACACAAACATACTCCAGAAATGACAGGAGCCTCCTATCCTAGATATAAGTTTGCTCTTAGTGATCTGTAAGTCTGTTCTCTTTCATGAAGATCTGTGGAAAGCTGTCTGGAGTACAGATACAATTTTGCTTAAGTTGTTTTTTTTTTTTTTTTTTCCATTTGTTGTAGATTTTCTTGATTTTTTCAAAAACAAAGAGCTTCCAAAATAGAAGAAAATAAGGAAGAATTGGTTAAATGGCAGTAGGTTTTTGCTTCGTGGAATCCCTGGCTAATGGAGTTAGCCAGGTGTTTGAATCTAAATTGAAAAGGCCAATTGTACTTTATGATCTGCAGAAGTCAGTTTGGATTAGTAACGCTGAAGTTTAGAAGCCAGTGTCATTTTACTCTGCTAAGTATCAGCCCCTTTGCCCTCAGAGCTTACAGAGTTCAGTCCAGTTCAGTTCTGCAAGCCCAGGAGAGGGTGTTTTATATGCGAATCAGTGTATAATGGTGTCCTAAAGGTTTCTTTCTGGTAACTTTCCAAAATCATTCCTTGTTGAATCATTTGAACCTGTAGAGTCATCTCACAGGACTTCTTGGCTTATTCTTAGAGGCGTTGTTTTGGATTGGAAATTTTGAGGCTAGGAAGTTACTGAACATTTCTCATGGACGTGTATAACAATCCCTCATGGAGATATCTCATTCAACATTATACTAGATACTATATTCACATACAATATTGATTTATATTTCATATTTCTAGGCACCAAACAATGCCTGAAGTAATTGGGCTTCCTAGATTCTGGTCTGAAAGCCATAACAGCTGAGGGCTATGGCTTGAGAAAAGATACCAATAGAAGGTTATTAGTGACGCCTAAATAAATCATGGCACATCTATATGAATTGTGATTTATTAGAGCAGGTCGTAAATGAGTTTCAGAGAGTTTTACATTCAATCAATCTGCAGGATCAAAGCATCCTTTTTCAGAGTTTATTTTTGTAATTATTACCATATATTATTAAATGAAATGAGATATTTTGTTCTAATTAATGATGTTCTTTAAAGTAAGAGATTGCTATAATTTACTTAATAAGTTCACATGTGTATTAAACAATCATTCCCAACAAAAAATTTGTTTCTGCTTATTTAAAAAAATTGAAATAGTTCAAGTAAAATTGTTTTTTTAAAGTTTTATTTATTCATTAGAGAGAGAGAGCCTGAGCTTGCCTGAGCAAGCACAAGTAGTGGAGATAGGGAGAAGGACTCCCCACTGAGCAGGGGCTAAATCCCAGGGTCCTGGCATCATGACCTGAGCCAAAGGCAAATGCTTTACTGACTGAGCCACCTAGGCTCCCCTCAAGTAAAATTCTTAATTTTATATTTTATGCTTCATTTTTAAGATCTTGCCTGGGAAATACATGATATCGAAATAGGCATTATGCTTGTTTTTAAATAATAACTGGTACTTCGTTATGTAAAGGACAGGCTTCACATGCTTATTTTTTTTTAATATGGAAGAAATTACTATGCATTTAAGTGCCCTCCCCCAAAAGTCAGTCAGTCTTTTCCTTTGTAGTAACTTTACATACTGTGTTATAGTGCACTAAATGTTGCTTTCATATCTTCAAGGAACAATTTATGGAAAAATGAGGTAAATGGATAGTAGTATTTAGTTTTAAATGCTTTTTTGTTTTTCCTGTTTAAAAATGTAAAGAAAAATGAGACTGGTTATTTGCAGTCTAATCAATGGAGGAGAATCATCAGGTGAATAGTGACATCTCTAACTGAGAGCCATGGAAGTTAATTCCTTTGTGTCAATCTGGAAGAAAAAATAAACTGGCAGTTCTAATACCTGGTCTGACATTTCCCATCTTTTCCTATTGAGGCAACCAGGCAAAAGCACACACTACAGCTGAAAAGGTAACCATCCCTTTGAGGGCATGGTTGATTTTACTTCTGATTCTTACTGCGCTATAGGGGTCAAGGATTTCTGGAGAAACATGACCTATGTTTGCTGTCAGGAAAAGTGGGTGATTTTCACTTTCTATACCTGTATGTCTCTAAAGTTATGTGTAGATTGGAGTTTACTCCACACTGCTTTGTCAGCATAGCTGTGGCCTTTTTTTTTTTTTTAACAGTTGTAAAAGAATCTTGAGATGGAAGGAATTGAGTCTAAAAATTGCTCTCTTCTGTAAAGCAGGATACTACTATATAATTTTTCAAATTTTAGATTGTACCATAATTTTTTTTTAATTTCAGTTTGTGCCATTTCATATTTAAGGAAATCATGCAGAATGCTCACTGATAGATTACTCCAAAGTATAAACATTATAATGAGATGACATCCAACTATAATTCAGGTTTTCAGTTTTAGATTTTTCTTTTCCTAAACCATGAAGAGTTTAACTTTTATTCTATTTTTAAGTAGCTGGAAGTTACATGAAGAAGTAATAGGTTAGAAAAGTCAATTATTTTATTCTGCCCCCTTTACCTTTTAGCTGGTTAACGAAATAACCAGCTTCTCTCCCTCCGTTCTTCCCTCTCATCCTTCCTCCTTCCTTTCTGTTATTTATATTCATAAATATAGTATAGATGGCTCATACCTATATAGACATATTCTCAAGTTTTCTGAGGTCCACAGGCTCTGCAGTATATCCTTACTTATCTGCATCTTTTCCTTTGTGACAGGAAATTATTCCTGTTCCTGTTACTTTCCTGAGGCCCTTCTCTGTCCTGTTCCACCAGGGCATAAATATGGACGTGAGGAGGTCAAGTCGCTCGATTTTGTTCTTGATAAAGCCATATAATTATGCTTCATCATTTGTGTATTATAAAGTGTTTTCTGGTTTTCTTTTCCTCTACTGCCAGTTCTGTTTCTGTTTATTTCTTGCACAGTGGCATCATATTAGTAGTTTTTCCAGTGAGGTGACACTGAAGTTTCCATTTATGCTTTTAGACCTGTAATGACCTTTCTTGCCTTCAAGGCAGAGATGTGTGTTTTGGAATCTGTGTGAACCTCTGGAGGGTTAGTGTCTGGTATAAAATCCAGAGAGATTGCTCTCATTAGAGTATACTCAGAGCAAGGCTACATATTAAGCTAGATTTAAATATTTGTTGACAGTTTTAATTATTGGCAAAATTTAATGCATTTTACTGAGAGAAAATTATGAAACTGACAGGCATATAATATACAGGGGGATTAGGATTCTTCAGGGCTGCGTGGCGAGTAAAGGATCAAACAAAATGAAAATATTGGAGTTAACAAGAATTCAGTACTAAATAGACTTTTGGGGAAAGATGTTTGGGATATAAAACCAACTCAATTTAGTTCAACAAACATTTCTTGAGTGCTTTTTGTTTATAGATAACTCTGATAAATTTGTTGGGGAGAGAGAAAATTACATGGGTTTATAGATTGCCAAAAACACTTAAAATTAATAATGTTAATAATCCAGTGATGAGTTTAATTCCATCTGAGAAATTTTTACCTTATTAATTTCTTCCCTTTTCAAATGTTTAACTAATAGAAAAGTAGAAAGAATAGCACAATAAACACCCTAGTTGTCTTCAGATTCTCCAGTTTTTAAAATATTGCCACATTTGTGTGTTTACCTCTCCCCACCCGTGTGTGTGTGTGTGTGTGTGTGTGTGTGTGTGTGTGTGTGTGTGTGAGAGATTTTTTTTCCTGGCTGGATCATTTGAAAATAAGTTGCAGACATCATTACACTTAACTCCTACTAAATTACTCTAGCATATTTCCCCAAAACAAAGACATTCTGCTACATAAACACAATACTATATTTCAAACCCAAGAAATTTAACATTCATTAAAAAGTTTATCTGATAAATAATACAAATGCCAATTTTCCAGTTGCCTCAAACAGTTCTTTATAGTTGTTTTTTTTAAATCCATGATCCAATTAAGGATCCTATATTTCTTTGGTTCCCATATTTCTTCTCTTTTAATCTAGAACTTTCCCTTAACTTTTGCTTTGTTTTACTGACTTTTTTTTTTGTTTTTTCTTAAGAATCCAAACCAGTTACCTCTTAGAATAATGCTACATTCTATATTTGCCTGGCTATCTCCTCATTATTTGATTCAAGTTAAATTTTTGGTGAGGATACAATATCATCGATGTGATTTACTTTCCATTGCATCACATCATGTCACTTCCTCCCCTTATTTGTAATGCTAAGTTTGACCACTTGGTTAAGCTTATGTATGCCGGATTCTTCTATTGTAAATTTACTGTTTTCTATTTGTAGTTAATTAGTAAATATGCAATGATACTTGGAGACACTGTAATTTTCCAGTTCCCTGACAGTCATTCACCCAGTAAACATTGATGATGTCAAATGAAATCATTTATTAACTTTGGTCATTGAAAAATGTTGATTTTTAAATTTTCTTTTTCCTGTTACATTTAGTAGTTTGTTTTATTCTGTAAGAAAAGTTTCCTTTTTCTACTCCCAATTTGGTTTGAATAGTACTATAGACTCAGATTCTAATAAAATAGTATTTAAAAAAAACTCGTCTCTACTGAGTTTTTACTTAAAGAGGAATAATTTCTGCTTAAAGAAGAATGAAATTGAATATTAATTATATTTACTTTGAAGTCAGGTTATAATTTTTAGGATTTAAATTCTAGTCCACATCTTCTAGCGTTTGTTGTACTATTTTTTCACTTTTTTGTTTTTAAGCCTCTGAAGAGAGGTTTAATGCATCTTTATTGTTATGTATCTTTTGTAATGAGTGAATAAGTATTTTATTTTCAGGAGACTTTTTGAGACATCTTTCAGATTGGCAGCTTTACCTTAATAAAATAGTTAAATAATGGTTAAAAATATCTCTTCTGACTACATCTACATATGATCAATTAGCTGTGTGCACAGGCAAGCTACTTAATCTCTCTAGGCCTTGGTCTCTTACATTCAAAGTGGGAAATATTAACAGTATTTAACTCCAGAGGTTGTGTGTGGACCAGATGATCTAATATACAGAAAACATTTGCACATGGAAGGTGGATAATAAATATGCATAAAAATAGGATGGTGCTCGTAGAGCATTTAGCATACTGTCTAACACATTGTAAGTAATCAATAAATGTTAGCTGCAATTGTTACTATTCTAAGAATTGCTCTCTGTGTTTCTATTTTGGTAAATGTGGCTGGAAAAGATCCAGAAATCTTATTGATTCTACTTCTATAAAATCTCTCCAATATATCCAAACGATTTTCTCCATCTTACTGACACTATCTTGGTTTAAGTCTGTGTCATACCTACCTTAGAGGAGAAAGTCGGTAGCCTGCCAATTTATCTGTTTGAGTTTGTTCTTACTCCTTTTCAATACTTTTTTTACTCATCCTCTGGAGTCATTTTTAAAATGCAAATTCTGTCATACTGTGGCTTTCTTTAAAATGTATCATTTCTTCATGTAGCTTCCAAGATCTTTTTTTAAATTTTATTTATTTATTTGAGAGGGAGAGTGGGAAGAGGGAAAGGGAAAGGCAGGCTCCCTACTGAGCAGGGAGCCTTATGTGAGGCTAGATCCCAGGACCCTGAGATTATGACCTGAGCTGGAGACAGACGTTTAAACAACTAAGCCACCCAGACACCCTCCAAGATATATTTCAACATCTTATTCAAAATCCTTCTAACTTGCCTCTATTTATCCTTTTGCACATTATTCAAACATACTGAATAATTTGAAGTATCTTAACTACTTAATTCCCCCCTGTGATTTTCATGTATTATAATTTTCTGCCTAAATTTCCATCTTTTTTTTTTTTTTTTTTAGATTTTTATTTATTTGAGAGAGTGTGAGAGAATGAGAGAGGTGAGGAGCAGAGGGAGAAGCAGGCTCCCTGCTGAGCAGGGAGCCCAATGTGGGACTCGATCCTGGGACTCCGGGATCACAACCTGAGCTGAAGGCAGCCACTTAACTGACTGAGCCACCCAGGCACCCATAAATTTCCATCTTTTTTGGGGAAGACTTCTAATCTCATCATCTTCCACTCCTATTGGAATTGGCCACGGCCATGCAGGTCAGGCAAATTTCCAATGTGCATCAGCTTTACTGTATTGGGCTCCATTAGATTATAGACTACTACAGGACAGTGGCATTTCTTTATATAAAACTAGCACACTACATAGCTCACCCTCCCTACCCAGTAAATAGATGAGGCATGATTAACCATATAAATGAAGTTATTTGGTTAACTCCTATAAGGCAAGATACAAAGATTATAAATGTCCAATGTTCAGTTAATTGCCAACAAGTAAATTTGATGATGATAATTATGATAATTGGGATTCTCTTCCAAGGCAAGCAAAAGACCTTTGACTCTTGAAAAGGAGGTATCACCCTAAGTGTCCAAGAGTAGGAGATTAATACTATAATGAAAATCCATAAGATGAAATGTCATATAGACTCTAAAATCATGTCATTAAATTATGTATGTTTACATGGGAAAATGTTCACAATATTAGGCCAAAGAAAAAAGCAGTGCACAGTAGTGTCATTTAATTTTTAGGAAAACAGTACAAAAACATACATAAAACTATTGATATGAATCATCCATGGTCAGTGGAATATAGGTTATATTTAGTTTTCTTTGGATTATTCTGTAATCTTTAAATTTTCTGCTTTGATCATGTATGACTCTACATGTGTATATGTATACATATACACACATGCATCTATCTATCTAATCTATCTCTAGTTTTACAAAGATAAAAAGGAGCAAAGAAGTAGAACATGACAAAATTAACCCATCCTTGCTTTGTTCTTCACTCTCATGAACATGTAGGGTAGAAGTACTATTTTTGGTTCTTGTTTAAAAATATGGGCTACCATTCTAGTTAACAAATACAGGGTTCCTTATTTTCAGGAATATTTTAGTATTAATTTAAAATACAATCTCGACCAATTTAGTGACTGAACCACCATAAACATAGCAGGAAAACAGGAACTTCATGGAGTTTAAAAAATTATGAAGTGTTTTAATTTTTATGATTTCTTTCTAATTGCTGGATGACACAGACTAGACTATTTAAACACACTGTAATATATAAAATACATCAAAATGAATTATATTCTATGTATACATACACATACACACTTTTTAAAACTCTTATAGGTTGGTAGTCCTTGAGCTATTGCTGTTACTAATAAACCATTATGCACTTACAGTCAATTGCATTGTTTTGTGGCAATAAATATCACTTATAGAAGAAGCTGCAAATGGGTAGCATGTGTTCTAATAGGTTTTATGTATTAATTCCCCAAAGGTAAATGTATCTTTTTGTGTGAGGAAGAAATTGGTATATAATTTCATATTAACTCTAGAAAAGAAACCAAAATAAAAACTTAACTACCAAAAGGAAGGAATATATTGTAACAATTTTCTTCAATACATATTGAATCTTGCTATATTCTATGTATTACATACACATTTGTACTTGTAGTGCAAGGAATTTTTTATTGTCTGATATAGCATATCCAAATTCTCTGGGCTTCTTACTCCTATCAAAAATACAGATTTTTTTTTTAAAAAAAAGATTCATTTATTTGAGAGAGAGCATGAGCTGTGTAGGGTCAGAGGGAGAGAAATCCTGAAGCAGATTCCCCATTGGGTTTGGAGCCTGACGTGGGACTTGATCACAGGACCCTGAGATCATGACCTGAGCCAAAATCAAGAGTTGGCTGATCAACCAACTGAGCCACCCAGGCGCCCCTCAAAAATACAGTTTTTAACTTTATTTTAAGGAGTTAACACTCACTTTTTTATTAGATTACAGAAAATATTTTAGGGAGATACAACATCTGTGAATCATATGATAGAGTATAATTTATTAAGAAGTTGTTTTTTTTAAGATATATAAACTTATGGCCTCTAGCCCTGCTTAGTCCTATATAATTTTTGGTAGATCACTGCCTTCTCTACTCACATGTTCAGGAGATAGATACTACTTCAGGATCTCAATCTCAGAAGCTTCTTCAGCACGAGGAACCTTGTGATTAATAAAGTGGATGGATAGGCTGTCCATGCTTGTGTTTTCCCATTGTAATAGCTGTTGCCCAGTGTAAGACTTGCATCAGGAAAACCCTGCTGACAATTTCTTCCCAAATTAACCCCCCATCCATTAGTTGAAAAATAAAGCAAACCAGAAAAATAAAACAAAATTGTATTGAGCATCTATTCTGTGCACCTTAAGTAGACTTAATATTTTCATCAAGGAATAAATGTTTAACTAACTAGTTACAATATAAGCCAGGAAATGCTAATTGCATACAAATTCTGATTAAGTGAGGAAATAAATTTCAACTGGAGAGAAAATAAAGGCTTGCAGGAAATGGTATGCACACTGAGTTTTAATCAATAGATGTGAGATCATACAAAGGTACTTCAGGCCCAGTGAACGTTATGAGCAAAGATGGGGAATGTGTGAAATTGTAGGTCATATTTGGTGATCAGATAGTTGGGGTTTGTGTGAAAAGGATTACTGTAGTAAAGCTGGAAAAATAGAAGATAAATTGAATGAAATCCTGGGGAAAGGTGGCTTTCTATGTTGTATGAAGGAATTTGTAGTACCTTTTGTAGTTATGAGGAAATCATCAAGAACTTTTAAGGAGGGCAAATAAAGTTGTGCTATGGTAATAACTGAAAGGGAAGTCAGAGACTGGATTAGAGGTGGGAGGTGGGAGAAGCTGAAAGCAATAACAACTTTTGGAGTGACTCTTGGCAAAGACCATGAACTAAGACCCTATTATGGAGAATGGGAAAGAAAGGTTGTAGTAGGGACCTATTACAGAAGTAGAACTAATGCTTAGAAAAACAGCATCTAAAGGGTGACACATGACATTAGAATTTTGAGCTTATCTTTTACTACTATCCTTTTTTTTTAAAAAAAAGATTTATTTATTTATTTGAGAGAAAGAGAGAGAGCAGGGGCACTGGCAGAGGGAGAATCTTTTTTTTTAAATTTATTTTTATTTTTTAGAGAGAGAAATAGCGAGAGAATGGTGGTGGGGGAGGGGAGCGGCAGAGGGAGAGAGAGAGAGAGAATCTTAAGCAGACTCCATGCCCAGCATGGAGTCCCCCTGCCCAGTGTGGAGCCCCCTGCCAGGCTCAATCTCAGGACCCTGAGCTGATCTGACATAAGCCAAAACCAAAAGTCTGAGGCTTAACCGACTACACCACCCAGGTGCCATTACTACGATCCTTTTAAAGCCCATTTTACTTTAGCCAGACTGAGTTGGTTTGTCAGTAGTTTCTTTTCTTTCTTTTAGATTTTATTTATTTATTTGACAGAGAGACACAGCTAGAGAGGGAACACAGGCAGAGAGAGTGGGAGAGGGAGAAGCAGGCTTCCCACAGAGCAGGGAGCCTGATGCGGGGCTTGATCCCAGGACCCCGGGATCATGACCTGAGCCGAAGGCAGACACTTAACCACTGAGCCACCCAGGTGCCCCTTGTCAGTAGTTTCTAAATGTAGTCCTTACTTTTTGGTTTCAGTGATTTCTATTGTGCTTGTTTCACTTTCTTGACATGGCTTTTCTTCCATATCCTCACAAAATATTTATATATTGTGTGTCCTTCAAAAGCTCAAGTGTTAGTTCCTTCAGCTAACCCTCTCTGATTTTCAAGGTGAAAATTAATCTTCCTTGTTCTAAAAGTGTCAGAATATTTGATTTTTCTATTTCTTCTGAAAAGTAAGTTATTTCCTAAGATACATATTTTAGTTGGAGTCAAATTTTTATTTTATCTACTAATTGTGACCTTAGGCAAATTACTTAATCTCATATAATCTCAGATTCTTCATTTTAAATTGAGTATCATGATAGAATCTGTGGATTCTGAGTGATATCTGATATTATTATTAACATTAAATTATATAATGTGTATGTATTACTGAGTGACATCTTGGGAACAAAATATGTGCTTGGTAAATGTTAGTTTAACTCTTTAGGTGATGTGTGAGATGATGTAAATTACCTTGAAGATTTAAAGCAATGGGGAATGAGACTCCTATCAAAGGATGGGCCAGTCGAATTGAACTCTTAAAGGTGGGCTCTTTAAATAAGATAAAGACTTTGACTGGGTGCATTGGATAAAGAAGGGGAGAGTAGTTTCAAATTCCTGCATTTGCTAGTCTTCTCTTTGGGCAGATAAGAAAACCTGACAGGGTGGGCTTCTCCCTTTAAAATGAATGTGGCTGGGGGCTCCTGGGTGGTTCAGTCATTAAGCGTCTGCCTTCAGCTCAGGTCATGATCTCAGGGTCCTGGGATCCAGCCCCGCATGCGGCTCCTGGCTCAGCGGGGAGCCTGCTTCTCCCTCTCCCTCTGCCTCTCCCCCTGCTCATGCTCTCTCTATCTCTGTGTCTCAAATGAATAAAAAATCTTTAAAAAAAATGAATGTGGCTGCAGATGGTGGCTTGTCAGGGGTATCTGTGAAAATAATAGTAGTAGAAAGTAGTGGAGAAAGCTGGGGAGACAAGTTAGATTAAATCCTGGTAGGAGGTTTTTCGGGGGGGGGGAGTTCGTTCCATCACCTAGACAGTGGTGAGGGCAGAAACCAAATTCACGTGAACCGAGAATGAATGGCAACTTGAGAAAATGGCCGGAATGAGAATAAACAGTTGCCATGAAGAAAAGAGGGCAGTAACAAAGTAAACTTGTAGCAGAGTGGTTAAGAGTTTAATTATTTGGATGATACGCATAAAATGAGATCTGTTCCCATTTGGAGAGTTCATAATATGAGAAGAAGAAAGCTCTGAGAGGTTGTATTAAAAAAGACTTTTGTGTCCAGAGTTTGCTAAACTTATTTGATTGATAGAATGTGGATAGTTGACTTTAAGTTAAATCCTTTTTTTAATGTAGTTCTTAGTAATATTTGGAGCAGTGTTTGCAAACACAGTTGGGGAAATGATCATCTAGGGTCCTTGAAGGAGAAAGGCATAGAAAGCAGGATTACAGTGGGAAAGGAACAAGATTCAAGACTGAGATCAAAGTGAGGCATTTCAGTTTGTTAGTGGGAAATGAAAAAAAAAACAAAAACAAAAACTCTGATTGATGATGATGGCTTAAGTATGGCTGGGCTTGTTGACAGATGGGGATGCTATCAATTCATCTCTCCAAAAGATGAAGCCAAAGAATTGGGATGAGAGGATCACAGGGTGTGAGAAAAAGGGGGCGGGGGGGAAGAGAGAGGACTCTCATAGAAGTCCAGACTGTGATGATTTTTTTATCTTAACGTATTAGCTCATTGGTTCCAACAATCTTTGATACCAATTTTAAGCTTTTTAGTTTGTGAAATAATTTGTGATTAATTTGATTTAATTTGTGATTAATCTGCTAATGTTTATTAATTATCCAGTTGTTAGAATTACTAACTACATGCATTAATAATCACAATATCAAAAGAAGCATCTCATTTGTCCTACAGAATAAATCAAACAGAAAGGTTTTGGTTTTTAAGAACATAGGTTGAAATGAAAAGGTGTTTTTTTTTTTTTAACAGAAATCTTTATTTTGTTTCAGGGAAGGTAGTAAAACACAGTATGATCTTTTAAAGGCATATTGCATTAGATCTTGTGTTCCCCACCATTTCTCTTCAGTTCTCAATTTATGAAAGTATGTATCATTTACCAATCCAATAACTTAAAATAATGACTTGCTTTTACTGCTTATTTTCCTTTTAACTTAAAATTTATCACCTTAGAATTTTCTTTGTCTATAATTGTGTTGTCAGGGACATATATGTACAGGGAGCCCTGAAGGTAGATGAATTTGTTAGCAAATGTGATCCTTTGAAGTGAATATACCTGATTCTAGAACAGTAAAAATTTTCAGAAAAATCTATTCTGTACTTTTTCTAAAGAACACTTTGTTGTTTTTAAAGAAGATGCTCTTTGAACATGTTCAGGAGGCACATTTTTTTTTTTTTAATGGTAAGTGAAGCAAATGAAAGGCAAATGGAAACAAGGCATTCACCTTCTGGAGAGCCTTTAATAGTTACAGTGAAAAATTAAGGACCACCTGCCATGTTGAATTTTATAAGTATGAATGATATAGAGGTACTTGCCAATCAAGACATTCATGACTATGAAAAAGAGGGGTTTTATATAGTAACACAAACCTTCAAATGGAGTTAATAAAAGACAAGGCTTTTCTTTACTGGGTGGAAAGTTATCTGCTATAAAGAAAGACCTCCTGAATGAAGCATTTGTCCTCAAATTCTTTTTAATCTGATGTGAGGTTCTGCCTGTTACCTCACTTGGAATAATGTGCCAATTTTGTAAGGATAAAGAGAATTTTATCCTTTTTTCATTCTTCTAGCTTCTTGATGCAGCATTTCCTTGAATTTCACAGTACCTGCCTGTTTTTAGCAGCTCTAATTTCAGACTATCACTTTCCTGGACTAACGTGTAAAAACTGATATTCTCATCTCCTTGATGGAGAATATTCAAGAAATGCAATCCCAGTGAGAATGCTGCTTACTAATGGATATTTCTTTCTCCAGGCATCTTAAAAAGTTCTGTTTCTGTTTCAACTCCTTGGTGCCTCCCGTTCTGTACAAAAACGGATTAAAATGTCTCCTATCCATGGAGGAATGCTTCTGTGGCAGCATATTGTTTTTGTATTATGTATTGTAAGTGGTTCTTGTCACAGCTCAGACGTAATGGTTCTGAGTTAAAGCATTTATCTTTGCCACTACCAAAATATTTACTTTTTGTCCTGTGACAGTTTAGAACTGACAGGCAAGGATTGTGAAAGCAATAATAGGGTTTGGTTTATTTGGTGTTCATGCTTTACTTTTCAAAGTTAATGGGGTATTGTTCTTATAGAGTTAATAGAGTTAAATGGAAATGATAATAGATTTTTAAAATGCTAGTGGAGATTGATATCTGGTTTGTAACTGTGGCAAGGAACCCAAGTTCTAGCACTAAACAGGGTACTTTAGTTAGTGTGGAGAAAGGTTAAAAGCAAACAGTCACAAAACCTCCTCACAGTTTTAAACTCAGTTTTAAACAAGTTGTTATTGTGAAGTATATTGAATTTAGCTTCTAAAAAACATTGGTAGAGGAGCTGGCTGCTAAAATTTCTCAAATCTTCAAATTTCAGAATTTTGGTGTATGTCCAGATTATTTAGTTACTATAGTTGTATACTAAAGTGCATTTTATTCAGGGCCTCATCATCGGAATTTCAGGAACTCTTAGAAAAGCCATTTCCCCCTGTTGTTATCTCATTCTAGTGATTAAGGTGACACTCATTCTGTTGTTATTAATGGCTATCCTTTCAGTCTTGAAAGGGTCCTGGCTGGGATGATGAATTATATAGTTACCTTCCATATAAAGCATTTGGTGTTCTCTTACCACCATTTTATACATTTCCAAAATAATCACTTTTTAAATTGTATTCTAGTATGTTTTAGCTTTTTAAAATATAAAGTTGTTACCTCCCGTATCCAAAATAAAATTTATGTATGTGTAACTGGTAGTTATATCCACTAACAAAAGTAATTATTTTACCCTAAAGTTATTAAACTGTGACTCAGGTATTCATATTTCATGATAGCAAATTAATTATAGGTTTCTTTTGGAGTCAAATTTAGAGCTGAAAAGGTAAAGCACCTTATAGGCTTACTTGTCAAATGCAACTCGTTGGAAAGAAAATTATGTTTTGGAGGAAGAGGCAGTTCAACTTCTCTGCTTCTCTGGAATTAATGTGCATTTAGAGTGAACTTGCATGAAGGCAAATTTGATTTTCATAATTCATTAAATATTTATGTTCTGATCATACTGCCAACTAATCCATGTGAAATACAGTTTTAGCCTGGACAATGCTAATAGGTCCCTTTTTCCTGTATTACTTATATTAATATGTGTCTATTTATGATTTTATTCATTGAATTACAATCAATATAATCAGAGTTTATGCTTTTTTTCCCCCATTTCTTTGTGGAATGGTTACAGAATATACATACACATTAATAAAGTGATTAGAAAATTATACTTGACAGTAATCAGGTGCAAGAGTGCATAGTATACACCAAACAGCCCAGAACTTTGGCAGAGGTGTAGATCCAGAAGAAACACACTACTAGAAACCGAACTGGATTCCAAGCCCATTTTTACCACCTAGTAAAATTATAAATTTGTGTCAGTTACTTAATGTCTCTAAGCCTCCACTTTATCTGTTGAATGAGGGAAATTGGCTTGCCTTGCCTCTCATATGATGCTGTGAGGACCCTCTCAGCTCTTGTAAATCAAACTGCATTTTAATTTCCAGTATTTTAAAACCAAAACTGCTGGCATGAGCTGGGTAATTGGAAAATGTTAAGAGCAGAGCCTGAGGAATATCTAATAAAAATCTCTTGATTCTAGCTCCCAAAGACCTACTGAACGTCCGGCTCTCTGCAGACGGACCCGTGTGACGTGTCCCAGTCCAGCACCATCTCCCACCTGTTATCACACAGCCCCGCCTTTCCCCGGTTCTCCTTTTCTGCCTCCTGCTAATTCCTTACAGCTACAGTGATGTTTCTCAATGTCTTATCCTAACATTGTCTTCTGAAAGTCTGTCTATGGCTTTCTATTCCCCATAGAATGAAATAAAAACCTGTGAACACTTACCCCTGCCCCCACTTGCTTCTCTTCCATCTGTAGCCTACATTCCAGCACGTTGATGTTCTGCCATGGCTTCCAACTGCCATGATCTTTTTCCTTTCTGCTCTTTCTTTGCCTGTGAATCTCTTTCTGCTCTCTTTCACATACTTCTTACTTATTCTGCAGGTTTCACTCCACTTATCTGTGTTCCTGAGCTGATCCCCTGTTCATGACACATCATGCTTTTTAGAATTGCTTGTTTCATTCTTGGCCTTCTACTAGACAGAACTCTGGGAGGACAAGGGCTGTGTCTGTCTCTCTTCCCACAGTGTCTCTAGTTCTTTGCATAGTGAGTACATAAGAAGCATTCATAATATTTCTTGGATGATAAAGAAATGAATAACTGTACAGGAAGATAGTACAGTCAGTCAGATGAACATTTGTCACAGGGTTACTGTACTGAGAGTGTCAAAAGAATAATGGACGAGAATTAACTTCATAAGAGAGGTAGGGGGAAGTAGAACTTCCGTGTTTCCTGCTACTGAAGGAATAACAAGTTCAGTTTTTTTGTGTTTTTTTTTTGTTGTTGTTGTTTTTTAATTCTAGGTAAGGATGGATTTTATAACTCTGGGGACACATCTTACATGGAGGTGGAAATTTGAAATAGTGACACTGATAGGAGAGAAGGGAGTGGAAGAAGCATGTTTCTGTCATCTTAAATCTATATAGCATTTTTAAAAAACTTTTTCAAACCTTTTTATTAAAGATTTTATTTATTTATTTGTCAGAGAGAGAGAGAGAGCAAACATAAGCAGAGGAAGCTGCAGGCAGAGGGAGAAGCAGTCTCCCTGCCGAGCGAGGAGCCTGATGCGGGACTTGTTCCCAGGACCTTCGGATCATGACCGGAGCCGAAGGCAGACACTCAACTGACTGAGCCACCCAGGTGTCCCTCAAACCTTTTTTTATGAAGAAATTTCAAGTGAGGTTAATTTCAAAGCAAATCATCTAGAGCTTTAGCTGGAGAAATTTGGAGAAAAAACAAGTTTATAAAAGCTAAAAATAACTTCTGTTACAAAATTATGTTCTATTCTGTTGAATATGAAAAAAATCTAGGGCACCTGGGTGACTCAGTCATTAAGCGCCTGCCTTCGGCTCAGGTCATAATCCCAGGGTCCTGGGATCAAGCCCGGCATCGGGCTCCCTGCTATGAGGGAAACCTGCTTGTCCCTCTCCCACTCCCCCTGCTCGTGTTCCCTCTCATGCTGTCTCTCTCTCTGTCAGATAAATAAATAAAATTAAAAAAGAAAAAAAGAAAAAACTCCAGCTGTACTTTGTTTTTCTTCCCTAGTTAGGACAGGGCTTTATTAACAAGGACATACCTAGGACTCACAATTAAAACTGACAGATACCGGTTTATAGTAAAGTAAGATTTCTCAGCAATAGCACTATTGACATTTGTGCCAGATAATTTTTGTCATGGCAAGTCCTGTAGGATGTTTAGCAGCACCTCTGATGTTTACCTACCAGATGCCAGTAATATCACCCCCGTGAAAATAATCACAAATGTCTGCAGGCATTGCAAAATGTTTCCTGGGGGCAAAATCAACCCCACTTGAGAAGTATTACACTGGAAAATTAAAAATTATATCCCTATGCCACATGGATAGGAAAACTTTATAATATATTGGAGCCTTATAATTCACACATAAATTGCTCCTGGATCTGTGTTTGGTGATTATTAGCAAAAATGTAAAGGATCGATGTGACTACTTCCAGATTTTGTGAGCAATGTGAAAGTGGTGAGGACTCTGGACAACTTGTCTCAGAAAGCAAAGACATCTAAGGAATAGAATGGATGATAGAAATGTAAGATAAGAAAGGACAGTGAATTTGTGTTTTGAAGATCTGCCTCAAAGGTATAAAGATTAATTGCATTAGTCTGCCTGGATCTTTGACTTGCGACCCAGGATTAAATTGAAGAAGCCTTACATTAACCCCCACCCAAGGGCTGGGCTTCAGTTACAGGGTGTGTACTTATGTATATAGTCTTTATTTTTGTTCAAATGCACTTGAATGGAAGACAGTGACTGTTTCTTACAATGGATGGATTTTCCAGAAAATCAACTGCATGTATTCCTGAATGTGGGAGAAACATCATTGGGCTTTTGTTCTCATACATTACAATCAGTTGTTTTCATGTCAGTTGTTTGGCTGTGAACTACCACTGTTTTATTAGTTTGTGAAAATGAAACTGCAAAATGCCACTTGGCCCCTGCTGGTGACAGTATAGCATGCTTTCTTGACTGCATTCTCTCTCCCTCTTGTCTTCAGACTTGTTATTAATTAGGAGAAGGCCCCACCTCCTGCTGCCTAACTTCTCCTATATCCACATATCATTAATCTCTTATAATGAAGGTTTTGTGGGCATACCTGATAAGAGAAATAATGACAGAAGTCCTAAAATACTGTGATTTTTCTTCTTTAGTTGTCATGAAGAAAGAGAATGGTCACTTTCATTTTTTTTGTTGTCTTTAGAAAAAAAATTATCAGACTTTACAGATATGGATGGAAATCAGATTGATATCAAATTGTGTATGGATGCTTACATCACTGTTAAGGGTAGCAAAAAAACTCATGAACTGACTTGAAAATAAGTTGTATTATCATAGAAATCTATTCTTTCTTCATTACTTTTCCTTCCCTCTCTCTTTTTTTTCCTCTCTCTCTCTCCCTCTCTTTTCAGTGAATGTTTTAGCTGTAATAGCTGCTTGCAGTGAACTGGAGCTTTTCTTGACCCTTTCAATTCTCTGAGTTTTTATCAGTGTGTCTTACATTGTTTTTGGTGTTACATGGCAACTCACACAGATTGAAATGTGTGTTTGGCAGATTTCCTTTCATGGTGGAGTAGAGGGTAAATTTGTACCTCTACCTAAATAATATACTAAACAAAGTAGATTTATCCAGACCAAAACAACAGAAGGGAAAATAGGTTACATTTCAAGTGAAGATTTTTTTCAATGATATTATTTCAAAGAATTCTTTATACATGATTTCTTTAGCTGTCAAAACTATTAAATGAATTCCTAAATTGAAACTTCCAGACATTTAGCTATATAATTTATATAATGATGCAGTTAAACAGATTGCTTGTAAAAATGTTGGAGAATATTCCAGAAGGTTGTTTTTTTTTTAATTTTAGGGGAAGCAAAATTATCTTAATAAAAAATAGTGTTCTTTACTGTGTTAACATAATAAAGAATTATAGTATTAATTAACATATATAAGGTGCTTAGTATGTGCTAGGCACTGTTGTAACTTCTTTAGTCCACATCACAATCCTATTTGGAAAAAACTTACTTTTCCTAGGCAGTTTCCTATCTAGTGGTTTAGTGATAAGTCTAGCACTCGAACTTAGGATTTGAACTCAAGGTGTTTGGCTCCATAGCCTGCATTCTTATAGACTGTCCTCTACTGATCTATTAACTTTTTCTTAACCATCAATATGTATTTACATGTCCAGGTTTCTTCTATTTTGACAAGTAAAATTATAATCTACATAAATATACATAAAACACTAACACCCTGGGCACTATTAGAGACTTGCTTACTGAGGCATAACACTCAGAAGGAAGACTTCAAAGGAACAAACTCTTGTGCAATATAAAGGAAATATAATTAAAACCTTTACATTTGATTGGAAGAATATGATAACTATCTTGCAAGATTGCAGTGAGAGTGTAATGTACCCTGCATGAGCTAGCTAGCTAGAAAGATACATAGATAGAGATAGAAATGTAAATCTTAGCTATAGTGTTTAATTATAGGAATGGCAAGAGACAGGAGGGACTTAGTTGTTTAAACCAGAGGTCAGATATGGCTTCACAAGAAGATGTGATTTGGAATTGTAGCAAATGCATTTGTAATGAATCTTCTTCAGAAGGTTTAGCACCACATAGCTTACTTCTTGATAAAAATAGCTCTGAATTCGAGCCTGACTCTAAAAAAAATGCTCTAGTTAAATACCTTTTGTGAGACTCTATGTTATTTTAGTGCTTTCTGTTAGTTGGAAATTCAATATTCTACTGTTTTCTTATTATTTCTTCTGACATCTGATAAATTCTTCTTTATTTATTGTTATGCTGTTTCTCCCTGAAAGTTAATAGGAGTATTTATGAAACACTGAGGTGTACTGTGAAAGGATTTATTCTTTCATATATTAATCAAATACGTAAAATGGGATTTGAAGTACAATTTATTTTTTCCTTTTGCAAGAAAGCATGCGATATAGTTATCCATTAGTAAATGGCATGCTTATGTTAAGCTCATGATCCTTCAGAAGAGAATGCATTCAAGGAAAAGAAAGAGTAACAAAGATAACATAAATCTTTGTCATTCTAGAGATATAACTTTGGAGATGTTGGTGAATCTTCCCTGAATACTAAAAATACTTCTAATTTCGATACTATAGTCAAACTCACTAATTAAATTATCTCCATAACACAATGTGAAAATCCTGTGTGGTAAGCAGCCAACAAAACTGTCACATATCAAATTCCAGAGAATCAAGAATATATATTGATGGTCAGATTGAAAAACTGTTCCATTGTATTTCCAGAAATTATATTGAATAAAGGAAATATGATTTTAAAATATTTTGCTTGGGCTTCCTGCTCAACCAAAGTATTGATTGAAACAATTTAACTATAGGGCTCTCTATTTCTAAAAAAACAGGGCTTCTGTTTCAAACTTGATACAAATCTGTTTATCACTTGACCAAATTCTTGAAGAACTAGTTATATGGAGCATTTGGATTTTAAGAGAAGATAAAAATTTTTGCTCATAGAGTTTCCTGCTAAACTTATTTTTGATTTTTGATGTTAAAGCAACAAACTAGAACTTTAGGTTATGTTAATAAAATTAAGTGTAATATAAACTATAGAGAAAATGTGATATCTATTGGTCATTCCTAATATAAATTATTGTAAGTTTTGATTATGTCAGAATACATAGATCTTCATTGTATTATTATGTAGCACAATTAAATATTTGAATAGAACATATACAAACTCTTAGCTATTGTGACAATTCTTTTAAGAAATATATGTCCATATACAATAACTTAGAAGACAGTAGTATGTTTTGAGAATTCTCTATTCCCTTTGCAATGTAACTGTTTTCAAAGAATAATAGAAGAGTTAATTTAATAAATTAATGAGTTTGTGATATAGACATTAAGGCAATAGCAATATATGAACCTACTCAACTATCATATTTTCCATGTGAAAAGTGGAATATTTAACTAACCATATTAAATAGCACTTAGGTTGTTAGGTTGTTGTAAGCATTATACTTTGCAGTTAGGTATTCAGCACATTTCATGAATTTAAGTATTTAAGGTTTGGACAAACTGCATGCCTTTTGGAGATGTAACTTAGATGGAAAATTTAATAAAGCAAAGATGTGATGAAAGATATAATGAAGATAACAGGGAAAGAGTGGTGCACCTTATCTTGATAAAAAGTTTCCTTCAAATTCTAATTTTGCAAAATATTTTATAGCACACAACACTTGTCTATTTCTTTGATAAAAGAAGGATCTCATTTTGGGAAAATCCAAGAACTTCAAACTTTTACTGACACTGTTGCTAGACATACTCTTTTAACATCTGTAGCTTGAAAAGATTCACTTTTTAGCCTCCTACTTAAAGGACTACTAATTTAAACTACAGAATAATCATATTGAAAAATGGCAAATGGAAAAGAGTGGCAAAAGTCATATTCTTGCAAAGTGAGGATTCTCTCTTCTTACCATTATTGGACTTTGACAAGGATCACCATTAGTCCTGTCTTGCCATAGGTATTGTTTACTGTTTTCATTATGGTGAAATTAAAATAAAAGCATATGAAAATTATCAAGCATCGGATGTCTCATTTTTTTCATTTTTTCATTGGTATACATCCACTTACAAAGGGATTTCACAAATTCTTATACACTGCATGATTATCCCTAGAAGTCGATTATACCGTGGCTTGTAGACAATCTGTTTATTTGGACATACACAACTGGTATTCTAATCACTCTTCTGTTGAACATTTACAAAAGAGTAATTCAACTTAAATGATGAAAAAAATTACTCTAAAAGTATTGTCTGACCCATTCCAGCTGGTTTGCATCTGTGACTGTGTCTTCACAATGCGTTTTCTGCTTTTCTCCTCTATGTTCTTTACCATTAATTTTGCGTGCAATCTTTGAACTGCTTTTTTCCTTCATTATTATCTGTATTCTGGTATAAATTGATATTTTCAAAACCTTTAGGTAGGTTTTGAGATGACTTGAGTCTGATTAATTAGGAATATTTAATGCACTGCCAGCTCTCTGTGCATAATACTATATATCATATAGCACCATTGGTGTAGAAATAGAATGTATCATTATATGCTAGTTTGTCCTTTTCTTTGTAAGAACTTCCAACATATTTTTCATTTGGAAATGTACGCACTTACATTATTATCCTTTACCATGAAAAAACAGTATTTCCCTTATAAAGTTTTCATTTTTTTCAGATTTAAATATACTTTGTAGTACTTACATTACTTTTTCTGAGTTCATTCTTTATGGTAAGGTACTTTGTTCTCCAGTTTTCCTGTCTTTTAGGTTTCAGTTTTAACTTGAAAAAAAGTAAAATATTATAGGTACGTATAAATAGACTTTAACCCTTAGTTTTGTCATGCCCCTCCGCATAGGTCGTATACAAAATGAATTCATTTTTATCTTAGATACATCTGAAATTGAATGCAAAAACACAGAGGTACAGAAGGATGTGTGGATGTTTATGCTTATAATAAAAGATGTAACAGCCCATTGTATTTAAATTAGTTTTTTATTACAATAATTGTTTTTTAAAATTTAAAAGAGAGCCAGTAAAAAATAAATTGAAATCATTTTTCATAATATAAGGCATCAGTGATATTTCTTTGTTTTCCAATAGAAATGTTAATTACAAGAATTTATTTTAATAGTGGCCTGTCTAGTTCCAGATTACTAACAGAAATGAAAGTATTTGTATTTTCTAGAATATTGCAATTATAGACTATCTACAACTAGAATATTCTTGTTTTTGAGTTTGGATAGGTCATATATTTAAGGAAAATATGATCTTTTTAAGAATATGGAGCTATCACTTGATCTTTTTGTCTTAGAAAAGAGCCTTACACTGACAGTTTTATTATGATTTATAATTCACAACTAGTAGTTTTCCCTCTCTTGGAACTTTTCTTTCCCATGTTCAAAGAAAAATACTCTAATTATATGCTTATAAAATATTTCACATCTCATTCATATACTTATTCATATCACCATGTTAAGAGTGCTCATAGAATCATGTTAGAAATTATCTAAAGCATTAATCTAAACATGGCTTGTGCAATTGTCTTCTTGCACAGCATGACAGGGCACTCCTTAAGAGTGAGGCCACATAATACCTTTCCTTAACTGATATAGTCAGGACTCTACTACATTCTACTTAAGAATGTGCCAGCTGTTTCCGTTGATCTGATTACTATAAAAAGTTTACTAAGTTGCGTTGGTGATTAGCCTTTGGTAAGTGGGGTAGTTATTACCAGATGCATAATATTGCAGGTTGGATAGTGATTCTTTCATTCAGTAAATGCAAGTTAACTTTCTGCTATGTGCTAGATATCGTGCTAGGCCCTGGGATCTGCAGATACATATAATCTCTGCCCTTGAGGGTCTCACAGGAAGCTGGAAGAGACACACATGGACATTATGACACTTATGTTTGGCCAGTATGACACTGTTAATGCCATAATTGTGGTAGGTTGTACAGACCGGCTTGTACTGTTCTTCTCAGTAGCTTTAGGAGGAGGTAAAGCTCTTAACTGATTCATGAAAGATGAGCTAGTTATTCATTAAAAACAGGAACTGAACTAGATGTCTTTTTACGTGTCTAACATAGCTATCTTTTCTAAAAATAGTTTTTATTAAAAACGTATTAAACAATAACCTAGTCATACCTACATTCACTTTTTGCAAAATGCTATGAATGCAAGTGGATCAGATACAGATAGAGCTGTGTAAGATTATTTGCTTTGTGTGAAGATTAAAAATGAACAATTAATTGGTTTTCTGTTATTAAGGAGTAGAAAGTATGGGAATGCAGTTACAGAGTTCTTACTGTTTTATTTCTAACCATTCTGTTTCTCAGAACTCTATACATACATACATACATATGTGTGTATGTATGTATAAGTCTGTTTGCCTGTGTGTGTGTGTGTGTGTGTGTGTGTGTGTGTGTGTGTGTGTGTACATGTAGTGAGCTCCTTTTTTGGAAAAAAGGATTGAGCTTGACAACATCATTTGTTGTGAGGATTTATTCTGCCTGTTACTTTCTTTTATTTCTAAGAATTAAGGATTGAGTGAATATCCTCATTGTCCTGATGCATCTTTTTAAAATGTCATGCTTCAGGGCAAACTGATTTCTTTATGATCTTCAGAAAATTTTCCACTGACATAACAGAAATGATTATTTATCTCCCCACATGTTCAAATTGCCTTAAACTGCTTTAGGGTTATTTGCTTCACAAGACTTAGTATTGATCCATATTATATAACTGACTAAATAAGGAAAAGAACTAGTCTTCACAAAATAGCTAGAAAGATTGTTTTAACTGGTGATTTTGTTTTAATCATTTATGAAATTTTTGCTGAAAACATGGTAGAAAAAGCTCATGTTTTAAAAGACTGCTTGAACTGGTAAGACTGATCTTTGTTTTAAGAAATTAAAATGGAATTATTTCTTTTGATTTTAGCTATGGATCTTGCAAATTTTTTCTACAGATAGTTAGATTTAAGTGTATTTTGGGAGAAAAACCAATTATTGATGAATCACTAATGAGATAGTTTAATTTTCATTCTTTGAATTGAACTAAAAGTATTCACTTTATTAAATATGATTAAATTTCAAACATTTGTATTTATATGCATAGTTCTTGCCCCGCTATATTTTTTGAACTTGAAGTAATCTGCTTTTATGAAATATTAACTGCCACAAATAACTCTCCAGTTTAAATATAATTGATCAATAATGCCCCTGCCCACATTTCCTGCATATCTACCTGTGCCGAGTAGTTTTCTCTCTTCACATTGACGAAATGCTACAGCTCTGGCAGGAAAGGTGACTTTAGAGTCTGTATTCACCACTGAAATAGGAGGTAAACACATGGCAAAAGATACAAATTAAGGCACAATATTTATAATTTATATAATAATTTCTTATGAAATATCAGAAATTTAATTAGCTTAAGCACATAAGCAACTGATTATCCATACCCTTTGATGTCAGATCAAAGGTAATATGTATTTAGAGATCACCATATTTGCTTTTTGGCGGACATAACTTTGGTCCACTGCCTAACACAATGCAAAGAGTAGGCAAACAATAATTATTGAGTCAGGGAAGGAATGAGTAATTTGTGTTTGTCTAAAAATTAATTTGTGTTTTTTGTTTGCATACACATCTGATAGTGGAGAAGTGGCTCATTGTTTATCAGAAGTAGAAACTAGGGTGAAATCAAAACAGCATTGTTTTACAAATGATTATGTTCAAGCCAGAGTATTGATCTTTCAAAAGATCACTCGTCTGTTTTGCATAAATTTTTGTCTATAGAGTCAACATTGTCTGACCTTTCTTGGTATGTTTTCAAAACTGTGAGGAGTGGCTTAGTATAATGAGAACAAATAATAAAACTGAAATTATAAAACTTAAACTGTGTTACAATAAATATAAGAGAGATATTTGAAAATAAACTTGATGGTGGCCTGAAGGCTATAGTAAATTGTACCTCTGCCTGAAACCTTCCCAACACCAGTTGCTGTTTAAGAGCACTCCTCTTTGCAGCCTCTTGTTCATAATGACAGTGCCCTCAAGAATATCTTTTAGTAAAATAAAATACTGTGTCATAAATAAGCCACTTTTTTTAGTCACTAGGAATAAGTAATGTTTGAGTTTGGTTAGCTAGCTTCCCCTAACTTAAGTGTTTTCCGTCCAATAATTACACTGTTTTGCAAATAGACTCGAATTAGGGTTAAAATTACTCTGTTTTAGTCCTTTTCCGGTAGGTTACTAAATCCTAAGTTTGTGTAGGTAATTCGTTTTTTTTACCTGTAGCTTGATCTCTCAGAATGGACCTATGAGGACAATATTGAGTGAGATCCAGATGGGTCTGATTTCATTATGCATCTTTCCTTTTATGGGAGTTGGTTTTTAAGTTATTTATGTAATTTAAAAACTCCACTTCTGGATTCTTATCTGCATGACCAAAATGAATGTGCACGTCTCTGGGAACACAGACGGTGTTTGACAACAATGTCACCATGAGAGCTGGAGGTGAACTGCTAGGCAGATGCATCTTGACACAGTGTGTGCCACTGCCCATCAGGGACAGAATGCAGAGGCAGGCCAGCCCTTCAGAACCAGTGTCTCACACTCTTGCTGAGGCACCACTAAAAGACTAAGCGGCTGTAAGTTCGTATGTGGGGTTTTGGGGGTTTGGTGATGGTGGCTGAAACATGCATGTTTTTAAAGATAGCATTTCAACGAAAACAATTGTATGGGAGTTTAACAGCTAGATAACTGATTACGGTGTTATTGTGAAGACAAGTTTTTGTAAATATAAATATAAATAAATATATAACTAGTGTATCTTAGCATTTAATAATTAATTACAAGGAAACAAAGGCATTGAAGCCCAGGAATGTGACGTGACCTTGTCCAAATTATGTGCCATTATTGGTAGAGTAGATTTGAACACAGATATTTTAGTTAAAATCCAGCTCTCTTTTGCTCTATCATATTACCTGTTTAACATACCTGATATTTATAAAGTAGAATAAGAAGTCAAAAGAGATCTGAATGTTCTAATTTGATATTTGTTTCTTCTTTTTTATCATTTTGATAATGACATCATTATGGCAATTTTCTGGTAAAATAAAGAGTATTTCAATTCCAGACCTCAGCAAAATTCCTAGCGTATTCCAAACTGATAATTTAATAAAGGACAAAAAAACTGTCTTTACATAATATGTTGTTTTCTTTTCTTTTACAGTCTTTTAAAAAAGTTTTGAAATAAAACTTTTAAAACGTTCTTATTTTACGTGTTTCTTTTACACTATACGGTATTAATAAAACATTAAGTACTCCATTAAATAACAAATAAATAGCACATATATATTTGCAATGCCCTGAAATTAATTTTTCCTTTCTTAGTTTTAAAAATCCCCCAATATTTTCAGCACTTGAGCACCCGTTACCACAAACTTTATATTCCACATCATTTCTTCTCTAAACTCTTACAAGTTAGCTGTAGGGTATTACTATGGATGGTGCCTCACAAGCTGCAACATACTGGTTACATCATGTTGTTTTTATCCTCTCTGCCCACTCTTCATTCTCAATGTGAAAAATCATAGCGTATCAGTGACAGGAGGTCTGGCTTTCAGGCAGACTTTTGTAATTATTCCCACTGAGGCACTATCAATAGGATTAAAAAACAGATTCTGGATCTGTCCATCCCAGATGAGGTCAGCACTTTGAGCAGTGGGAGTACTATTTCTACAAGCTGTGCTTTCCCCTTTGCATTATACAGCATAGACGTTAATATGACACAAATATTTGAAAGATCCTATAGAAACGGACTAACTTTGCTCTGAATTAGGCTCTGGATTAAGTACAGTGTCCATCTGCAATAAATAAAATAACAATAGTCATTAGAATCCCTAACTATGTATGTGTGTAGATTCTACAATAATTTTAAGTCCCAGAAAGTTTCAGTTACAGAACAATCCACTTATAGTTCATAATTAATAAACTCTTTGCAGCTGCATAACTGCAGCCGGAAACATCTGCAAAGCCTCATATTTTACACACAGACACATACACATAATTCCTTCAAAAAAGTTCAATTGTGCTTAAAATCGCAGGTCTGGAAACAGAGTAAGACCTGAAGAAGCTGAATCTAGTATTCGGTTAGCTTATGGTAGGAGAAAGGGGGGACTGGGTCTTCCCTTATCTGGAAAAGAGATGAGCATTAACTAAGATAATGTTTAAGGTCTATTCAGATATTCACACAAAACTAACTTTGTATAATTCAAAATCTCTCCTAATTATAAGTGTGATTTTGATAAGAATCTATTTCTTTTGTTACAAAATTATTCAAATAAAATTGCTACTCCTCAGATAAAAGATAAATTATTATTTATGAATCTCTAAAATTAACAAATGGGTAAAACAAATATATTGATCATCGATTATAGTTTAGATTACAGATTTAAAAATTTCCAATATTTTTTATAATTCATACTTAATTTATTACACCTAACTACAGCTTTAATTTTTTTAAGATTTACTTATTTATTTTAGAGAGAGAGAAAGCGAGAGCCTGCAAGTAGGGGAGGGGCAGAACGAGGAGAGAGAGAAAGAGAAGCACACTCCCCATTGAGCGTGGAGCCCTTGGGGGGCTTGATCTCATGGGGCTTGATCTCAGGAGTCTGAGATCATGACCTTAGCTGAAATCAAGAGTCAGGCACTTAACCGACAGAGCCACCCAGGTGCCCCCCTAACTATGGCTTTATAAAAATAGATGAATATAGAGTATATGTGTTAGAAAGGCAAACTAGCATATTATTGACAGATGTAATTTGGCATTTTTTCTTAATGTTTGCTTACTCCTATGTTCAATTTGAAGTTGTATTATTAATGGATATCATTATATATATACCAGCTTTACTGAAATATAATTCACTTGCCATACAGTTCATCCATTAAAGTGAACAATTCAGTGTTTTTTCAATATAGTCATGAGTTGTATGACCATCACTACAAATCACATTTAGAGCATTTCCATCACCCCAAAAAGAAATCCTGCATCCATTAATAGTCACTCTCCATTTCTCCTCACTGCCTCAGCTGCTAGCAACCACTAATCTACCCTTTGTCTCTATAGGTTTGTCTATTCTGCACATTTCATATAAGGGAAATATGTTTTTGTGACTGGATTCTTTCACATAGCCTAATGTTTTCAAGGTTCATCCATGTTTGCTGAATAATATTCCATTGTGTTTATTCATTTATTAGTTGATGCACATTTGGGTTGTTTCTGCTTTTTTGACTATTATGAATTTCACTGAAAACATTTATGTATAAGTTTTTGTGTCGATATACATTTTTATTTCTCTTGGGTATATATCTAGGAGTGGAGTTGTTGGTTAATCTGGTAACTGTGTTTAACTTTTTGAGAAATTGCCAATGGCTACATAATTTTACATTCCTAACAGCAAGGTATGAGGCTTCTAACTCCCCCATATTCTTAACAACACTTGTTTTGCCTTTTTTTCTTATAGTCATCCTACTGGATATAAGTAGTATCTCATTGTGAAAATGATTTGCATTTCTCTGATGGCTAATCATGTTGATCATTTTTGTGTGTGTTCATTGGCTGTTGTATGTCTCCCATATAGAAATATCTATTCACATTCCCTGCCCATTTTTGATTGGCTTATTAATGAATTTTTGTTTTTTTCATTTTTATTTTTGCTAAAATTCTAATTTATTGGATTTCTTAATAATATCTCATTTTACCTCCCTCATCAATTTTATGGTGGCTATATCTTGTCATGCATTCTGTAGAAACTTTGATAGTTGGAGAAAAGACCTGGGACTTACAGGAAGTTGGTTCTAAACACCTGGAAAGCTTTTAAAATATAAAAATGTCCAGGCCCTAATAATGATTCAATTATTTTGATAAGGCCAAGTCATTAGTGTTTTTTCAAAGTGTCCCTAATGCGCAGTCATGGAGGACAGCTGACCAAGATATAGATTATCAGTGCCTTAAAGTCCAGGATGGTGTCAAGTTTGTCTGAGATTAGAAGTGGAGCTTAAGATTTCCAAAAAGTGAGTCCATTAAGGACCAGAAAAATCTTTCTTACCTGTAGAAGAACTCTAGAAGTATGTGGATTTTCTGGGATAACCTGTTTGTGGGAAAGGGTCCTTAGAAATATATCGATAGGATATCCCCCTACCCCAAGCTTACCCTTATAGGTCATAAACCTAAAGAACCAGAGGGAGTCTGAGTGTCTGCACTCTCATTCAGAAGGAAGAGATATTCCATTTCACCTAATTGCTTTACCTACCCAGAAATTTGTCTATGGCTTTTAGGATGACCTTTAGAATTGTTAATCTGTGTTGAACACAGATTTGTTCTACCAGTACCCTGATTGTTCCACAGACGGCATGCGTCATGCAAGTACATGCTCAAAGGCCTGGCACCCTGTTGCTTAAACACTTGACATCCACTGAAGACAAGTATGGAATCTGATTGTGAGGAGAGTTTAACTGAGAAATCAGAATACAAGGCTTTAGTATCAACTCTCATGTATTTAAATGAGAAGCTTGAGTAAAATACTCAAATTTTTGTTGAGAAATTTGTTGCAGTATTATTACTTTTAAGTAATTCATTTATAAATGGGAAGCCCTATTGCCTTGTGTTCTTTTTTAAAAGACTTGAAATTTCAAACATTATTTGGACCAATGTAGTTACTTAAGGACACTGTTCTTATTGAAAAATAGCTGAAATTAAACATAAATTATATTTATTTCATCACAATAGATAATATAACAGGCCTTGTAATATAGTATACTGTAACATAATTTAGTGGATGTATTGCACTGTATTTTTAGTGTGTGGTAAACAGAACTTTCACATGCTTCCTAGATTCCCTTTTCCTTTGATGGCTTTTCATTTAAAGAATGGACTTGGGATGCCTGGGTGGCTCAGTCCTTAAGCGTCTGTCTTCGGCTCAGGTCATGATCCCAGGGTCCTGGGATCGAGCCCCGCATCGGGCTCCCTGCTCAGCGGGGAGCCTGCTTCTCCCTCTCCAACTCCCCCTGCTTGTGTTCTTGCTCTCGCTCTCTCTCTCTCTGTCAAATAAATAAAATCTTAAAAAAAAATAAAAAGTGTCTTCTTTTGGCTCAGGTCATGACCCCAGGACCCTGAGATTGAGCCCTGCGTCAGGCTCCTTGCTCAGCGGAGAGCCTGCTTCTCCCTCTCCCTCTGCCTTCCACTCCCCTGCTTGTGCTCTCTCTGTCAAATAAATAAAATCTTTAAAAAAAATAAAAATAAATAAAAAATAAATAATGGACTAAGTGAAAACTTGAATGGTGTATGAAATCTGACAAGATTATGGTTCTCAGCTCTGGGGTAATGAACTTATGTTATTTTATTCATTAGGACCCTAAAGGACTGAAAAAAACAGTCAAAAGAATCAATCACAGGCCGTTGTGGTAACACTGAAAAAATACTGTTACTCAAATAATGGGTGAAAGATTATTTTTACAAAAATAATTAAACATGGAAAACATATTTTATACATATTCCCAGTCTTCGTCAACCTAGTGAACATTACCTTAAAATAATGTTCAATTAAAAAAGCAAAAACATCAAAAGGAAGGAAATTAAAATTGTCTATTTCTTGTAACTAACTTTACCATAGCGCTCGTACTATATTAATTAAAGTTTGCTTTGAGTTCAAATGCTTTTGAACAAATTGAGAAATAAAACAAAGAAAAAAACTTTTAAAACTGCATTTTCACAATTCCTAGAAAGTTATACTTCATACTTGTGTATAAAGGGAATGTATCTTTAAGGTTTCAGAAGGCATTTACCTCTAAAAACTTTTGTACTAGTACTTTTTAGAAAACCAGCTGCATTTGTAGAGAGGAGAAATTGCCTTGATTTCCACATAGCCTTTTCGGGAACCATTGGAGAGCTCACCTAGTTCTTCCCTATGTGGCTGACTCTTAGAGATGCCACTTCACCCCAGTTTCTTGCACTGAGTATTTTACTCAAGCTATTTTGTATAGATATCTCATCTAAAATTGTAATTTTAAGAGCATCTGTTACTTCCTTCCCAAACTTTTTACTAGTTTGCTAGTAGTAGTTGCTAACTATTATCCTAAGAGACACAGCTTATGCCTTTGCATGTTCTTGGCTTTGCTCTTAACACCGTAGCTCCAAAGATTTTGTACTTATTTTTAATAACTCTAAATTAATAGTCTTCCTAGAGATTAAGTGAAAACTGTCTTGTCACAACTTATTATTTTCAATATTAACTGAACTGAAACAGAATATTACTTCAAAGAAAAAATGTTAAGACTTTGATGACCACATTTTTCCGGTACTGCCTCTATCATTATCTATTTAATGATAGCCATGCATGTACTCCACAATTTTGCAGGCATCTTTGGTGCCAAAATTCACAGTGCAATTGAGAATACCTATTTAGTATCTCTTCTGTGAGGTGTGCTAGGCTATTATTTCATAGTTTTCTAAATTAAAATAATAGCTTTAAATTAGTATATAATAAAAGACAACAGGGACCCATAGAAAATTAATTTTTAGGGTTGCTAGAGCCCTGGAGACCCATTGAATAAGTGCCAGACTTTAGCTCATTGAGCAGTCAAGGCTGGTGGAATAGCATATGGTTGAGTATCAGTAGTCCTGTGTTCTAAATCCAGTTTTAACCTAGACAAACAGAATTATTTGAAGAACTCAGGTTACTTTTGCTTCAAATCTGCTCTCCCATCTGTTAAAGTGGTAACAGAATTTAATATAACTTTGAAAGTTGAGTGATAAGGGTTTTAAATTTCTCTGCATTAGGTACCATATATATTCTAGAAACCATGCAAGTTGAGCAAGAAATGTCCCTTCTTATTTGTAAGAAAAACAGGAATACGCCTTTATTAGAAGCTTTTATTTGCAATGAGAGAATGAGGATTCTGCCGGATTCCACTAGGTAGTGTGCTGCCTACTAATTCTGGAAGCCTTCCCTAGTAGATAGTAAATTATTTTACCAGTGTGCTTCCCATTTCCCTGCTCCCTAACCTCCTCTCCTGGTAAAAACTAATACATACAAGTCATTAAAGACAGTCAGCACATATCTCTTCTCTCTGGCTCTGTGTTTTCCGTTTTAAATTCCCTGGTCCTTAATGTTATCAAAGTGCAGGTTGTGAGTAAAACATGGTCTTCTCTATCTTATGGATGTCATATGTGACCTTTGAATTATAGACAATACATAAAGCAAGGTACAGTGAATACTTCAAGAGAGGAATTTCTATCCTGAGAAACCCATGCCAGATCTTTTATCTTACCAGTTAACCATTTTTATGTGGCAAGATCATATCTTCAGAAACATTTTAAAGTGTTATATTTTTGTTATACTATCTTGCAATCAATCTCATTGTTCTCTCTGTGCCTTAGATTTGTAGCAATTGCTACTGAGAACATGTGAAGTTATATTAAGCTTCGTTTCTTAAGATGTTTGTGAATGCTTTTCTCTTACATAATTGCCGAAGCCAACTAAAGGTAGAATGGCTTCTGAGGACAGTAGTGGATCATATATTTACAAGGAGATAGTTGTAGTTCTGTTTACACATCTATCATTTATCTATTGCAATATAACTTGCCTTTAAATTTCTAAGTTATCTAAAACACTTGTCTCATTTGTGTGAAATAGCCTTATTTTCTTGAAGCTCAAAAGATGATTTTGAGCTCTCAATTGGATCAGAATTATGCCTTAAATATTAAACATGTGAACAGAATTAGAGAATGACTCAGTATACCATCTTGATTGGATAGGATTGTTTATCCCACCTAAGAGTGAAAATATGATTAGGTTCCTGAGTGATGCCCAGGTTGAGGACATTAAATAAATGTGAATATAATAAGTTAAAAGTTATAATTGAATTTATGTTAAATATTCACTAATCTTTCTTTATAGATATGATGAATTTCTATTAAATTTGAAGTCACTAAAACTTAAACATATATTCATTTGATAAATATGAAGGGTAAATTAAACATATTTAATATATTCACTGTATAATGCCATTAATAAAAATTGTTGAAATAATGAAAATTTAATTTGCTGAATTTTAATTAAAGATAAATATATAAAATGATCAGTGATAGAAAATGGTTCAATTAGCAGTAATCGTGCCTTGGATAAACCTCATTGGCTATGATACTGCCACTGTGCAACGCTAGAAAATGGTTCAAGGCTACTTGATTTAATAGAAAATAGGATCCAAATGAGTAAGAGCAACTTCACGAGAAGGTGATAGAGACATTCTTTGTACATGTCTATTCATTGCTGAGAGCAGTTGCTGTTGCTGTTTTAGTGTGACTACTGTTAACCTCTCCCAGCAGAGGAGAAACAGTCCTCATCTGTTTACAGTTGAAGGCTTTCTCCTTACTTCTGGTGGAATAGGTTTCGCCTTTTCATGGGATTTCATTATTTTTAGTAACAAGGAAGTTGACTTAGTGGAAAGCAGCCTGCCTTATAACTTAAAATTGGTTGAAATTATATCTTGAAGTTTTCTGAAAATTTGGGAGGGTATACATTTCTATCATTTTCAGATGAAATTTTTTGTATCGTTGTTATTTCTAGTCAGGTAATTAAAATTATTTTCATATTTTTCAATATGAACCAAATTAATACATAAAGAGTTAATTTACAGCTACATTATATTAAGAAAACATAACTTTGAAGTACATCAATATGTATCAACAGATAGGATAATTATTTTGAAATTGAACTTACCCTGAATTAAATATCCTAAGTTTTTGTCCAATTAAATTTTGCTTTCTTTCAGTTTTGGGCTCTTGATTTGAACTGATGCCAACTACAGGTGCAGGGCTGCTGTATCATTTGGTTTTTATTATTTCACTTTAAAATGTAGTATTATAAAACTGGGTTATTGATATACACTAAAACAAAATTTTACTGTAGAGAGCTTGTTTTTCACAAATTAAATTTCATATTTTATTCTTTGCTAAATATTACTAAAATTAAAAACGTCTATTTGCTCTCATGTTTCTATTTTCACTTTCTTTTGCATATGCAGCCTGTGGCCGTGGGTTCTACAAATCTTCCTCTCAAGATCTTCAGTGCTCTCGTTGTCCAACTCACAGTTTTTCTGATAAAGAAGGCTCCTCAAGATGTGAATGTGAGGATGGGTATTACAGGGCTCCATCTGATCCACCATATGTTGCCTGCACAAGTAAGTTCATAATAGTAAAGTAGGGAAGGACTTTCAGAATTCTTCCACTCGTTTGTATTATTGTGATATCATTGAGATAGGCATTGGGTCTGTGAATGCATTCTTAATTATTATTTTTTTTAAGATTTTATTTATTTATTCATGAGAGACAGAGGAGGAGAGAGAGGGAGAGAGAGAGAGAGAGAAGCAGAGGGAGAAGCAGGCTCCCAAGGAGCAGGGAGTCTGATGCGGGACTCGATCCCAGGACCCTGGGATCATGACCTGAGCCGAAGGCAGATGCTTAACCATCTGAGCCACCCAGGCGCCCTGCATTCTTAATTATTATTAAATGCTTACATTTTTTTCATGGACTGTTAAGGCTAAATAATAACAGAAAATAGATACATCTTATGTCATCTTTAGTGAAACTTTCACATCTGCAAAATCAAGATGCATCTTAAGATTTTTCACATGTATCTAATAGGAATCATAAATAAATGTAAGAGTTATTTGAGTCTTACTTGGATATGAAGTGTGATTAAAAAGTCTGGTTTCCAAATTAAAATCCCATCACTAAACAAAGCAAATCTCACATCTTGGTGCTTCAATTAATGAATATCGGAGAGACCCAAATCCAAAGCCAATCCCAGACTTGCTGTAAATCATTCTTGAGCACAGTAAGAATGAATGGATGTATTCTCTGTTATATGGTTAAAAGGGAGACTATTTTTAAACAACTGCACAACTGTTTTTTTTAGGTGCATTAACTGTTCTTTTTAATTGCTTGGAAGAAAAATAGCTAAAGACTGTGGCAAAAGTACAAAGACAGTTGTTATCCTGTTTTCATTTTGACGTATTAAATGGAAAATAAATAAAGCCTCTTGCCAAGTAAATTCAAGGAGGCTTTTATGCAGCTTCTCTAGGAAAGGTAATGAAATGTTTATGTAAAAGAAAGCATTTCAACTAGTTTTCTCTATGGTAACTGAGCCACTAGCTTAGTGGCCCCCGCAGATCCTTTTATTCATTTTTTGGGTTTGTTTTTTTCTATTTTTGTTTATTTGTTTGTTTGTTTTTGGTTTCCACAGGGCCCCCATCTGCACCACAGAACCTCATTTTCAACATCAACCAAACCACAGTGAGTTTGGAATGGAGTCCTCCTGCAGACAACGGGGGAAGAAATGACGTGACCTACAGAATATTGTGTAAGCGGTGCAGTTGGGAGCAGGGCGAATGTGTTCCCTGTGGGAGTAACATTGGATACATGCCACAGCAGACTGGATTAGAGGATAACTATGTCACTGTCATGGACCTGCTAGCCCACGCTAATTATACTTTTGAAGTAGAAGCTGTAAATGGAGTTTCTGACTTAAGCCGATCCCAGAGGCTCTTTGCCGCTGTCAGTATCACCACTGGTCAAGCAGGTATGTGTTTGTGTTTGTCTTCACTAAGTGAGTAATGCAACTACATAAGTGAGGTGTCTCGCTTTGATATTTAGTTAACTTGGCTACACAGAACTCAATTATTCCAGCCTGTTGATTATTCACACCTTTAACTTTTCTTTGTTATTTCTCCTGTTGCCTATTAAACCATTGCTAGACTCATTAACATGTCCTCCAGAGATCTGGCAGGAGAAATAAAAAGGGATAAATTGCAAAGCAGTTAAGACTGTTCTAAGACAAGCAACTCTGCTGAACGATCTCAAGGAAGGGAGTGAAAATATTGGACAAAATGAGACATAGGCTAATTCTTGCAGTTTTACTTTTTTGTGTGGTATGCACTTATGATCAAAATCTACATGATCATTAGGAATGATGAAGGAGTTGAGTACACTGTTTCACATCACTTTAGCCAATATTTTACCACATAGAATGTGATATTTGTAATATATGGCAAGTCTGTGTTAAAATTTGCATGAGGGAATTTTAAGTTCATCAGTAGTAGATTTGTGATTGTATTACTGTTCATAATATTAGAGCACATACTTGGCAGATCTCCTGAGGATTTCAAAAGAAATGAATTAGGAAATAATAACCATGATGATTGTGAACTTGTAACTTAGCCTAAAAGCAGTTTTCATTTACTTTCTTCTTGGCATTTAAGGTGCCCTACTCAGTCATTCTTTATTATGGTATGTTTTGGAAAATATCAATTGGAATGGAAGTTTCAGAAATTGGAGACTGTCTAGATCTTCAGAAAAATCTTATTACTGAAAGAAGGTTCAGAAATTGAGGGCTTTCTCAAACTCTTGCTGCTGAAAGAAGATGTTATGTAGTAGATGTAGCCAAGTGCCATGTCATCATCATTAATAAAATGGGACCTGCACTGGAGTACTGAGTTGGGTGAGCATCATAATAAGAAGCTTATAACAAAGTCTTCTTGATCTTTGGCTGGCTGTCAGAAACCAGTATTATCCCAAATTTCTGGACATAGATGAATCTATTCTTCACTTCTGTGCCAATTTTAACAAAATATTACCTATTTAAATTGTATCTGTAGAATGAAAACTATTCATATGGTCTCACACTTACCATTTTGAACAAATTAGTGGTTTCTTATTCTAAAGGTTGCATTTTGATGTTTATTTGAAAAGCTATTGCAAATCAGATCTCCTGTGTAAAGGCAGAAATCTGGAGGGAAAATAACCTAGAAAATTTTAAATTTTCAAAAATTGGACAAAAGAAACAACCAATTTAACTGATTTGGTTTGATTAATTGTATTTACCCTGATCCTCTTTACTATTCTCTTAAAATCATTTTACCAGATATTTTTGCTTGTGTTGCTTTATATTGAAATTTGTCACCATAACTTTCCTGTTGAGTGGGTTCAAAACATTTTAGGATCATGATTGTGACACTATAGCTGTCTTTGGAACCATTAATAGAAACTCTTAGGTCTACTGAGCTAGCGTAGTTCTTTTATCTCTGCTGATATCAAGCATAGAAGGGACATTTTTATTTACTTTTGAATATGACCCAAAGATACTGAACTAATGCCACAAATAGAGTTCACCAAAAGGCTGCTTTGGGGATCTGTTTTTTTGCTCCTTAAATGTCTGTTGTTTAATTTTTTAGGTTAATACTGCATGGGCTAAGTAGGTCATAGATTTTCCCCATGAATTCTTGAATCAAATATCCCACAGTAGTTAGGTAAAGTGGCTTTGAGTGGCTGATTCTCTTCTGGTTAAGAGCAAACTAGGTTTGTTTGTTTGTTTGTTTGGAGGGGAAAGGTGATTTAAATGTACAAAATTAGATTGTAATGATTGCAGAGCTCTGTACATATAATAAAGAAAATATTGAATTGTACACTGAAAATGAGTAAATTTTATGGTATGTAAATTATACCTCAATAAAGCTATTAAAAATTTTAAAAAGAATAAATATAAGAAAGTTAAAAAGCAATGTTTATATTTTTATATTAAAATATTAATTCACACCTGCCTAGTTTCTATTGCATCTCAAATGCTAAAACCCCGTGAATTTAAAGTTAGATTTTTTTTTTTTTACTTTCAAAAAGAAATGCATCTAAATAAGACAGCGATCTGTGGTAATTGTAAAAGTTTGTAGAACTTTTCCTTTATTTTTTTAAGGGTTTTATTTATTTGTTTGAGAGAGAGAATGCAGGCGCAAGCTCAAGGGAGCACAAGCAGGTGTGGGGCGGTGTGGAGAGGCAAAGGCAGAGGGAGAAGACTCCCTGCTGAGCAGGGAGCCCCAATGCAGGGCAGTTTTCCTTTATTTTTTAACAGAGGAAATTTAGAATATATTAGTGACTGTTCTATTGAATGTGTATACCCAGTCCCCGTTGCTCCCCATCACATGTATTTTTGCTCTTTCTAAAGGAGGAATGATTTGAAATTTTGCCCATGTTCATTACTATCCATGGAAACCTGCAATGATCCTTGAAATTCTCATTCTCTATTAACTAAACAGCATCACCTCCCACCTAGTTTATGCTACAATCATTTCAATGATGAGTTTAAATCTGGATCTCTGGACAGTTATCCCCCTCATCAGCAATCCACCAGTGCCTACTATAAAAAGATTCATTAGGAGAATCTGCATGTGTCTGGATAAGAATAGAGTGAAGATGGAAAATTATCAGCCTGTGTTTGAAAGGTAGTGTGTAGACTTTGTAGTTTCTTTTCTATTAAGTTTGGAGTCTGGAGCACAAGACCCCTTTCCCCACCAGTGTTTGTAGAAATGTAAGTACATTGAAGACCCTTTATGCTTTGTTCAGGGTAGGAGTAAGGTTTTTGTGTTGAACGACCCATGATCCAGCCCCTCCCCTGCCACTTAGGAGTTACGTGCTCTTTGCTGGATCACTAAAGTTCTACATGACTAAAGTGGAGATAAAATGTTGGATGAGAGATATTAGAAAAAACTTTAAAACTCTTTAGTGTCATAAAATATTATTGTAGTGAGTAGCAAAATGAATGCTGAGTTAATCCTCTCTTTGTATAACTCTTTGTGAAGGCAAAAAACTGTAAAATCTTTATCTTTCACAGTGTGGGGGGAAATTAATGGGGGCTTGGAATTGGCAATTATCTTTTATAACATTGGAGGGGGGAGGAGATTAATTTTGTTTTGCTTGTGCAAAATGTGACTATTATCTAGTCACAAGTTATCTTAAGACTGAGATTCTACTTTAAACCAATAATTAACTTTAAGGTGAAAAGTGTATAGAGAATAATATGTGATATTCATATTTCAATAATTTTTGTATTTATTTATCCGGAACATATGACCTACAGAAACTGGCTTATTTTTTTTTTTATATATATATATATATATATATATATATATATATATATATATACTTTTCATTGTTGTTTTATTTTGTTAAGAATGATATGGCCTATTTAAGAGTGAAGTCACACATATCAAACATATGTATGTTGGAGGTATTTTAAAAATATATAAGTGAGGGGGAAAGCACATGCATTTTATTTATAACATTATGATCCTAACTCTTCCTTACATTGGAAGGTTCTCTTGAACAAAAGTGATCTTAATAATTACATACGTGTTCTTAAGACCTATTTAAATGCTATTTTTTATAACAATTATAATATTAACTCAGCCAACTATACTGAGTAGTGTGAATCAAACACTGTTGAGGATGCTGAGGATAGGAAGGTAAAGTTTGGGCCTACCCTAATGAGGAGCCCATATTGTAGCAGATAAATTTACTTACACATCTAATACGAGGGAGCACTTGAATATAATGTGATGCATGTTGTAGACCATTAGGAACAAAATACAGAAACTCCAAGAAGGAGAGATCCATTCTATCTGTGGGAAAAAGGAGGTTCTCACAGAAAAGATACCAGTCAGTGCAGAACATTGGAATGGATTTGATTTTGCCAGGAGGACGAGTGAATCATATTGTAGGCCCTCAAGAGGACCTCCCCCATTAAAACATTGTAAGTGCCACTACATTCCTACTCCAGATTAAGTGCATTAACACAAAAATGGTCTGCAGAAGTATGAAAGTTCCTAAAAACAGGTCACCCTAAAATTATTATCTCTTTTTATAGTACCTCAATTCACTATGGGATCACTTAAACAATTAGACAATTTTTAAAGCATATAAAATTACAGTATGTGGTCTTACCCCCGAAGAGACTTAAGGGATTCAGCAAATATTCTTCAGGTCAGTGATTATGTTATGTTCATCTGTACCTTTACCGTGTAACAGTTCTTTCTGTATGCAAGCTGTACAATGAATGTTGTGCAATTAATTCCAATGATGAAACTAGTCATACACAAGAAAAGTTAAATGATTTTACAAGAGTGGAAACATTGAGACATGAATGGAAAAGCACAGGATTTGATATTCAATGATATAATTACTTAATTTTAGATAAGTTATTTCAGCTCTTTGAACTTGAATTTTCTCCTGAAATGGTATCATGCTACTTGACTCCTTATATTATAAAAATTGCGCTTTTAGCTTAATACCAGTTACATTTATTAGAAAAGTATGTTATAGTACTATAACAATTATAATAGCAGAAATAATAGAGTCACTAGTGACTGAACTCTTACTATGTTCTTGGTATTTTTTCAATGTAAAATGTACATGAGAAGAGTGTCAAGGTGTGCCTGGGTGGCTCAGTCGGTTGGGCATCTGACTTCGGCTCAGGTCATAATCCCAGAGTCCTGGGATCGAGCCCCACATTGGGCTCTGTTCAGCTGGGAGCCTGCTTCTCCCTCTGCCTGCCACTCCCCCTGCTTGTGCTCTTTCTCTCTCTCTGTCAAATAAATAAACAAAATCTTTAAAAAAAAAAGTGTGTCAAAATTGAATAGTTTAACTTCTTTGAACTCATTAGCCCTCCTAAGTAAAGGAGAGGTTTGGGACAGAAGACCTCTAAGAGCCCATCTTATGCCCATAGTTAAATGGACAGTTATAGTACAATACAAACTATACATTGTGCAGTGCGTTATTGGTTGGAATTATGGAGTAATTTATAGCTGAGTAATACGTGTACAGATACTATAATTTTAATGGGATTGATAATTGTTAGAATGCTGTAGAAAACATTGGGTAGGAATTAAAGATGATAACTATAACTTCTTGAAAGAGGGTATAATTTACCAAGTTGGGCTCTCCAGGAAGCAGACACTTAGATGGGTATTAGGACATGTACTTGGGATCAGTGCCATAGGAAGAGAAAGGAAGGGAGCAAGAGTGGAGCAGAGGGGAAGCTGACCTGTGGTGCAATCTCGTTGGAATCCTCAGCCAACTCCATGGGGAGTTCTGCACCTGTAAGCGACCTCCATATTGCCCAGAGCTGAAGAAAGAGTGTCAGGCTTTCATACCTCTGCGCTGTCCAGACATGGGTTCAGGAAGGAGCCTAGAAGGGAGCAAGGTGTCAATTTTCAGACAAGGAAATTCTAAAGGGGGGCAGGGAGCTGAGGTCTGCTTTTTTAGCAGCCATCTTGGCAGCTGAGCAAATAAATTCTTCAGTCCTTCACTGACGAGAATGCAGGCAGCCCCTCACAACATCCCAGATTATTGCAGTCAAGTACACTGCTTACCTAGAATTATTCAGTGTTATGTAATCTTATCATGAACTACTGTATTTTAAGAATTTCGCTGTATAATCCTTTACATGGGAATTTGCTGATTGATTCAATGGTCTGGTGATAAATTACTCTTCAATGAAAAAGGGACCTACTAAGAAGTGTTATTTCTGGAGGATATTAATAACAAATAAAAATCTCTTGGAGAGAATGTTGGTTACTGTAGCATGTGCCTTCTGGCTATGATTTTAATGCCCGTTTATAAGAAACTTCAAAAGTACCTCTGCATATCTTAATTTGACTAATTTCTCTTGATCTTATTTCTCTGTCAAAATTAACATTTGCTTCACTGTTATTTTTATTTAGATTTGTAATGTTTATAGTGTCCCAAATGAAATATAACCATAGTGTTACATGATATAACATCATACATAAATAAATTTACACAAAAAGGAGATAGTAACAAAAGTCATTTCCTGTATTAGTCAGAAATATCTTCACTCACATTTATTAGTGTGATTCAACTGTGACTATTTTTCTCATAAATTAACTCAGATCATCTCTTTTCAATGATTTAAAAGGGTAGGCCATCAAGTTATGTGTCCTGTAAGTAAGATAAATTATTCCTATTTAAATTTATACATTTTGATATTTCTTTGGAATTTATAAACGATTTATATTTTAAGGGAACAAGATGTTAAGAAAATATATTTTCTTGTTTGAGAGCATTTACTGATTATATTGAGTAATAAGAAACACAGCAATCTCCATAAAGTGAAATGAGATAAATGCAAAAAAAAAAAAAGAAAGAAATCCACCTCCACTACCAGCAAAAAAACATTTTGTAGAAATAGTGTTAGTTTTATTAAAACATATGTGCATAAACACACATGTACGCTACAACTAAGATTCCTTTAACAGTAAGCAATTCAAAATACACATTGCTGTTATGTTTCTAGTTATTTTATAAACCTGATGTATCTGAAAGGCAGAACAGGATTCAGTCATGCTAGTTTATGCCATAGGGCATGATATTTTAGAAATTTATACATATAGTTTGTTTAACAAGAGTCTTAGACTATGTTAGTGAAATTTAATTATTTAAAGTTTAAGTATTTTTGACACCATTAATTTAAAAATAAACATGTAGATACATTTACAGTTTTTCTTTAGTGGCTATCAGCAATTAAAACATATGTAAAGGAAGATCTTTTTGGATACTATTTTAATAAAATTGGCAATGATGTTGGCATTGATACTGACAACTAAGACTTAATGAGTACTTAGTATATGCTGACCACTTTACATGTAAAGACCCAGATGCCTACACAGTATCTTCACATCCCAAACTTACAATGAAAATTTGGTAGAAAATTACATCTTACAGTAAATATCTCATGGCTTTTCTTAAAACATTTGTGACATATTATTTGTGAAATGTCTTCTTTCCCATTAGACTTCACAGGGTAAGCAAACAGTGACATCGTTCGTCTTATTCTCTAGCCTCTGTAACCAGATGGGCCCAGGGTACATGCTTAGTAAATTTGTTGAATTAAATACATAAATTCTTTGTATATCATAATATGAAAAGAGACTTTCTGAGATTATCAAGATTAATATAAAGGGTTAGTTTTATTTACATTACGCAGTAAATATAATTTCAAGTATAAAAATTTTGTGATGTGGTCTTGAAACTATAGATATATTTAGAATCTTAAAATGAGTTTTTACTATAACTTGGTATTTAAGCAGAGATTTAGAACAAAAGTTTAAAGGAGTTTTATTTCAGAATATTAAGCTACAAATTACCTTTATATTTGAAAACTTTTACAATTCTTCATATTTTGAAAATCTGTTGAAAATAAAATTATTTTTTTCTTTTAATATAACATTGAATGGCAGGGCACCTGGGTGGCTCAGTTGGTTGGGCATCCGGCTCTTGATCTCAGCTCAGGTCTTGATCTCAGGGTTGTGAGTTCAAACCCAATGTTGGGCTCTGCACCCAGCTTAAAATATATCTATATATATTTTTCATAATGTATTTTATTGTATTTTTTAAAAGATTTTATTTATTTATTAGAGAGAGAGAGAATGAGCGATAGCACGAGAGGGAAGAGGGTCAGAGGGAGAAGCAGACCCCCTGCTGAGCAGGGAGCCCGATGTGGGACTCGATCCCGGGACTCCAAGATCATGACCTGAGCCGAAGGCAGTCGCTTAACCAACTGAGCCACCCAGGCGCCCTCATAATGTATTTTAATATTTTTTCCTTTTTGTAGTTTTGTGACTTGTTAAGACTATATCACATAGCTATTCTATGAATTTTCTCAATTAAAATATATGTAAGGAAATATCCCTAAACAACCTGTGTTCTCAACCCCACATCTTCACCTTCATGCGACCTCCATGTTTTCTAGTTCCAGAGTCTATGTGAGTTGCCACATCCACCCTTTTCTGATTTTATAAATATTTGTAATGAACTATTTTGCTTATGTTGAGGTTAGGTTGAGGTTATTAACAAGTTGATCTGCAGGCTCTTGAATGCTGGGACTCTGTAAACATTTGAAAGAACCCTAGGACAAGGTGTTTTAAGTAGCTTTTCATATTTTCAATTTAATATATCTTAATCTTTTCTTAAGTTCTTTGATCTCAGCTTTGCTATTTTGTGGATAATTATATTTAAAGATCTGAGAAGAAAGAGTTAATTTGTGTAATAACTCAGTTATAACATTGCTATGGATTGAATTGTGTCCTCCTCTAAATTCATATGTTGAAACCCTGACCCCCAGGGTGACTGTATTTGAAGACAGGGACTATAGGGAGGTAATTAAGTTTAAATGAGATCATGAGGTTGGGGCCCTGATCCTGATAGGCTTAGTGTCCTTACAAGAAGAGACACTAGAGAGCTTGCTTTTTCCCCATGCACATTTACTGAGGAAAGACCCTGTGAGGACACAATGAGAAGGTGGCCATCTGCAAGCCAGGAAGAGTGGTTTTATCAGAATGTGAATCCTGCTGGACCTTGATCTGGGACTTCCAGCTTCCAGAATTATAATAAATTTCTGGTTTTTCAAGGCACCCAGTCTGTGGTGTTAAAGCATTCTGAATGGGCTAATACAAATATCCATCCCTGAGATAATTTAGTTACATCCTATTATGTTGAAAGAATTTATTTTCCATATGCATAGGACAGGCATAGACACTTTTGTGGGTGGGGCAAGTGGTGGAAGTTGAAGGAATTTCATGCATTTCTATGATTTCTCCCCCTCAAAAATGTACTAAACTTATTTAGTGCAATGCGTTGGTAAGTGCCAGAAAGACCAATAGTAATATTTTGCTTTTGACATCCAAGGCAGTTTTTTTTTTAAACAGAGCCAATTTATTATCTCATAAATTATAGAAGGTGCTACTTTGATGGTAGCAGAACATTCTATATAAAGTAAGTTATGTGGTTTGTCTCTGAATTTTCAAGCTTGAGCAAGTTTGTCAAATTCTTGACAATGTTAAACTAGCAATTTCCACATGATTAAGAAATGAATGCTGTTTTAGGATTTTCTAGTGAAAAAGTTCTTGTGACTGTATTTTGGAGAATTAAATTTGTAACTTGTTAAATTTAAGCTTCCTCTAAAAAGGCTCTTCAAAAAAATATATGACTGCCCATTAGGATCATTGTCCTGGAATAGTAGATAATGATGAAATTATGTAAAGTAATTCTCATTATATGTTTTGCCCTTAATAGGAGGTCCTTCATTTTGCTACTGTTAAGTTTATTGAGTGGAGATTGTAGTGAATTGAAAATGCATTCACTAGAGTAGTATTTATAAAGAAATAGCTACTTTAGTTTTAAAGTCAAGAAGTTTGTTCAAGTGAGATATAAAAAATTTGTTTTAATTGAAATGTGACTAACAAGACCACCTACTCTTCAATTTTAGCAGGAAATAATACAAAAAGCAAGTTAACACCAGAGACTTAAATAAAATATGCAAGAATTTTTCAGAGTACAAACCCAGGTCGATATATGTTAAATTCAGTCTCTTTTTTCTGGAAGTTTTACACAATTATAAATAATAAAAGAACAAAATACATGTATGTAGGAGGATAACTATGCTAAGAATATAAATTAACACATTTGTAAAAGATTGTCAATATAAATTGAATCAGGAAGTGATTTCTGCTTGATTCTTTGTTGATCAAAACTGGTTACCTGATTTACTTGGTGCTGTTGTTCCATGGTACAAAAAGGTTTTCATTTGTGGGTTGTTTGCTTAGTTCATACAGAGCAAACTATCACAATCATTTCCCCGAAGTATTATTAAAGGAATAGCATTGTGAAGACAGACACAGTTTCAGAAAAAAATCATTTAAGGGCGCCTGGGTGGCTCAGTTGGTTAAGCGACTCCCTTCGGCTCAGGTCATGATCCTGGAGTCCCGGGATCGAGTCCCACATCGGGCTCCCTGCTCAGCAGGAAGTCTGCTTCTCCCTCTGACCCTTTCCCCTCTCATGCTCTCTCTCTATCTCATTCTCTCTCTCAAATAAATAAATAAAATCTTTAAAAAAAAAAAAAGAAAAAATCATTTAAGAGCAAGAAATCAATAAGCTGCATTTTAGAGAATGAAAAACCATTGGATGGTAATTTCATACATTATTCATATGTAGATGAATACACATAATGTGAATTGGTGATGAGGAGGAGGAGGATTATGATGATGATAAAAATTTGATGAAACTAATATAATGTTGTATGTCAATTATACCTCAATTAAAAAAACTCATAAATTTGATGGGCACCTGGGTGGCTCAGTTGGTTAAGCGACTGCCTTCAGCTCAGGTCATGATCCTGGAGTCCCGGGATCGAGTCCCACATCGGGCTCCCTGCTGAGCAGGGAGTCTGCTTCTCCCTCTGACCCTCTCTCCTCTCATGCTCTCTCTCTCACTCTCTCTCTCTCTCAAATAAATAAATAAAATATTAAAAAAAAAACTCATAAATTTGAAGTACATATTTTGGTTCCTCTCAGTTCCATTTCCTCCATTCTGCCACACCCAACCATACATACCATTTTAAGCCCTTGGATAAGCAGAGGGACTTAGCTTTGACAAAGGTAAAAGATAGTTCTTAAATTGACAAGCGTTTAGTTGTTGTTCTATTTTTGGTACCAGTGTTAAGAGAAAGTAAATGTTGATTATTTTATTCCTTGCTTCATTGGTGATGAATCGAACCAAATTTGATTCAGACAAGCAATTTGGTGGAATGATGCAGAGCCATCCACAAAAACATCTGTACTAATCATCCAATGCAGTAAATTAGAGCTACAAGCAAAAGACATTGATCCAAGAGGATCATTAACAGTTTTAACCAAATGATCTAAGTAATAGGGTAAAGGAAAGAACACTATCAAGGTCTTCCTTTTCAGATGTGTCGATTACCACTGCCGAAGCCTGTTGGTACTTGTGTCGATCCCGGCTGCTTTATGACTTCAGCTCCTTTATACTATAGTAAGCAAGAAACAAGGATCAGTTAAGAGGGAAAATCTAGGAAAAATTACCCAAATTTCTTGCATTTCATTTACAAAGAGGTTTGTCACATAGGGAGAGATAATTGCTTTAACCAAACAAAATTAATCAGGGAGAAGGCAGAGTAGATGATGTATGTTGTCTGACCAAGTACAGGGCAGAGATGTACTTGCAGTCCAGTAGCTGCTTGGCTTGTTTAAGACACAAGCACTAGAAAAGATCTGTGAAAAATAATTATCATAGCTTAAACACACACAGTTCTTAATTATCCATAGCATGTTGACATCAGATAATTAGTGTCCCAATTTTTAATAATATTTGATCATTAACTTAAGCATATAGAAAGATGCAGGGCATTGTCTGAGCATAGCATTCATAATGACAGTCATATATGGTAATAAAATGCAGAGACACTGGCTAAGCCATATCGTTATTGTGCAGTTTATTCAAATGTTACTAATACCCTTAAACATAACAACTTTAGGTCCTGTGACATCACATGTGATGTGATGTATTTATGTGTATAGGCATGTATATAGACAGTTTTAACTCTATGTACTTTTTAACCTTATATGTTTTATAAACACATATATTTTCCTAGGAGAATAGGCGTTGAAATGGTAGAGGAGCCTAAATGTTACAGATTTGGGAATCATGAATCTATAGATGACAAGTTAATGAATAGCCTTTTGGGGGGAGGAAGAGGTAGAGCTATAATTCAAAAGTTTGAGAGAGGAGTTTTGAGAATACCAACAGGAGCTGACAGAATATTAAAACAATATGATGAAGACCAAAAAGGAGTATCCAGGCCAGTTGGATAGGTGGGCTGTCATAGTAACCAAAGGAAGGGATATTTTCCAAGTCAGTTAATCATAGAATCAAATGCCACAGGAGGTCAATAGCATGAAGATGGAAGAAAGTCTATTGGATTTGACAATTTCAAGCCATGAGAAAAAATTCTGATAGACAACTTGGAGTAGAAAATGTCATAATCATATTTGTCATGGTTGAAAACAAAGCATAACGCCATGGCATATGTGGTGTAAGTGCACAATGTTGGCTGAATTGAAATGTAATAGATTACTTTTTATGCTGATTTCATACAACATTTATCAGACTGTTAAAAACTCTAAGATAGATTATGAGTCTGAATTTTGTTTGGAAAAAAAATACTGCCTTTGTTCTTTTCTAATACATTATCATAACCTTGTTTTCTCCTTGTTTTGACATCTCATCCTATTTTTGCACATCTCTGACATCACTACGAACCCAGATTTAGCCTCACATAAATTTCATTGTTGAGAACCTGGTAATCTCAGTAGAGGTCATAAAAGGAAAGATGTTAATTCCATAAAGATAAACTATGGATTTATACATCATCTCCTCTAATATCTTTATTATCATTCTTAATTTGAAATATTGTTGTAAAATCAAGCGATCTCATAAAGACTATGTCTGTTAATATATAATATATATATGGTTATATTTATAGTTGCATTTTATGTTATGCTTCTGTTCTCACATATCTTTCTCTTCCTAGTTTCTTTTCTTTCTCCCAGACATTTTAAAATATGCCCCCTATCATGTACTCACCTATAGAAAAGTTGGAGACCCTCCTAAAAGTTTGGAAACATTATTCATGCTATCTTCAGTCAGTATGTTAATACTGAGACTTTATCTTTTATTTTTAACATTTCCTTTATCTTTTTTTTAAAGATTTTATTTATTTATTTGAGAGAGAGAATGAGAGATGGAGAGCACGAGAAGGAAGAGGGTCAGAGGGAGAAGCGGACTCCCTGCTGAGTAGGGAGCCCGATGTGGGACTCGATCCCCGGACTCCAGGATCATGACACGAGCCAAAGGCAGTTGCTTAACCAACTGAGCCACCCAGGTGCCCCATTTCCTTTATCTTTAAAAATGACATAAACAAAGAAGAGAAAGTCATAATGCTACTTCAACCAACCTTAGATATTAATATGATTTGTAAGTTACTTCTGGTGCACCTGCTGCATTAAATACTAGTGTTATGTTTGAAAAAATACTAACTGACCTTCTTTAGATTGCTGTCTGACTACTTTGATGTTTCATTATTTTCTTCAATCCAGGGATGAAATGGATGAATGGAACTTAATTATAGTGTCCTGGTGACTCTTTTTTCAGACCATTTTTCTGGACAAGGATCAGCTAATCTGACAAATCATGAACAGTTTACTTTATAGTTTGGCTGGGATTAAGTTACTTACTGGAACCTGCAGGGAACATAAAAAGCACTGTCTTCTGATAAAATATCTTGGGTGTTTGCCATGCCTATTTTCAATTTTAATCAGTAACCTTTAGGAATGGAGAACTATAAACAGATATTTCTTTGACAGATGTACTTTTTATACATTTACCTAGAGCACTTCGAACACAAGCAGACTCTGTGTATCAAAATTACATATCTAAAATCTTATTGTGTATTTGCTTATGAATTTTCTTCTGAGTTTTGACCATGTGGGAGAGGTGCTATGTAAAGTTTATTTTTATTGAAACCAATTTTAGAAATATTACTTTATTATAATTAGGTTAGAGTATTTGCGATGAGCCTCTTAATTGCCTAGAGGTAATAGTGCAAAATCAGTTTTTATTATTTTGATTATCTTTTAATTTGAAGGATTTTTTATGTGATATTGGAATGAATGGATTCTTGAGGGTAATTTCAACTCAAATTTTGTCTTTTTTCAAGTTTAAATAAAATACAAAGTGGGAATTTTTTGAAGGTGTGTAGTAATAAATCAGTATCTACATTGTTATTAAAGACTTCCATAGAACAAAGAGTTTTCAAGTTTTATGCTATTATGTTTTTTCTAACAGTGATTGTCCTCTTTTGTGAATTTCATATGCCATCTACTAGATGACATAGTAATCTGTTCAGCATTACATTTATTCTTGCAGACAAGAAAACTGTTACACGTTTTCTTTATACAAGTCCATAAAAGCAAGATATATTCATTAGTTAGAGCAAGAAAATGAGTAACATATAAAGCCATATTTTCCAGTAACTATCATTTAATTGGACATTTTGTTTCATCTGTCTTCTCTTAGGTGTATAATAAACACATCTAAAAGAACTCAAGGTAGAAATTAGATTTAGTGTCCCTCTGGGTAACTGAAATTACCCTGCTGTTGTTATAAAACACTGTTTTTTATTGTTCTTAGACTGTAAATAAATGTATTGACAGTAAAGAATTAACAGCACATCCAGAAAGACTTTATTTAATAATGATGATGTAAAATACTTCTTATGCCATTCAATTTATCTAATTTATAACTCTGGTTGATTACCCCAGCATGCCTTTCATCTGTAAGAATTGCGCCCTGGGGACTAGTCAACTTATTAATTCATCCTTGTTCTTTTATGGTTGCAATCCCCATTATAGAATGAACATAGTCTCTTCTAAAAGCTGCCAGCCAACTGGTTCCAGTCTAGCTGACCTTTTGTTTGTAACTGTGATCCTAATGGTTTTTCTATTGGCTTCTGTTTCTAATAGGTTACATTACAATCTACATTTTTTGCTTCATGGTGTCATGATGAGGATAGGACAGCAAGAGTGAATTCCACACCGGCAATTACAGAGTTTCATAAAGAGGAAAGACCTGCTTCAAGTTAACCTGTAGTCTTTTTTAAAATGCCTTTTGATTTATCTGTCACCTGATCCATCAGCAATGAATAATTTTCATGGAAGGTGCACTTTAATTACATTCCCATTTGACTTGCATTATCAAGCCCTATCTAGGTAATTAATCTCACCAAGTATCCAATTTCGGCCTTTATTGCAGCAGGCAGGCCTCCTGAATTATGTGTGCTTGAATGGGTCTTGGGTCTTTTTAACCAGGCAGACCCTGAAAAAGATCTGGGGCCTTCCAAATCCTGGAACTGTGTTTCAGAAGTTTTTTTTCTTAGATATTGTGATTAAATTATATTTGACATCACAACTACACTCCCATATTCGATGAAGCCTATAGATTATTGTAATCATGAAAGATTTCATTTCTAGGTGTAGCCAATCTACATGTCATTTTGTTTGTGGGATGTATGTGTTAAGTTGTTAACTGTAGCTTACATCTGTATCAATCTGCTGATACAAATTTGCCACAGTTACCACCTAAACCTAAGCATGTTCCTTTACTTCAGGATTTGTTTGTATGAGTTTAGGTGAATAACTGGGTTAAAAGATGGTTAGATCAGAATTAAAATGATAATTATCCTGCTTTGTATTCAGTCATATACTCTGTTTTCTACAATTTCCTTATTCTGCATTAATAGACTTTTTTTATGTTTTACCTATCTTTTGCTTTTGATGATTCTCATTCCTTAATTACTTATACCGATTAATGCCAAAGTTCAATGATCTTACCAATTTAGTTTACACATATAAGATACAATAATTCTGAAGTATATAATTTGCCTTTTTGTTATAGTCTTAATATAAGATCCCAGTGCAAAAATGCATTAAGTATTTTATAATTTTCTAATTTGGAGATGTTTATTATGTATAAGGTGTTTTACTTTTCTTCTCTGAAGACATTTTAAAAAACTCTGGGAGCTCCTTGAAAATCAAGTTGAAATATAATGTAAATAGATTAGCTGTCTGTTTGAAAGTGATCTAAATATCTGACAATATTTTAAGCCATAGATTGCCTGATTAGCAGAAGAGAAGGTGTCCCATCTTTAGTAGACTGAATATGTCATAATGTTTACACAGAAAACAGTAAGATAATTTTGGAAAATTTGGACTGATATTACTGGGGCGAAGGATGAGTACTTCTCCAGCTTCTGCTATCACCTGTATACTGTTAACTCTATAAATATGTGCCCCTAACCCTCACCTCACTCACAAATTCCTGCCTTGTATTTTTACAAGACTATAGGTTATGATTGAATTTATAAGTATTTCACCATCAAACCAAACTCTACACAAATAAAATCTAACTCTACTTTAAAAAAAAATTAGTTATTTATTTGACAGAGAGAGATAGCGAGGGAGGAACACAAGCAGGGGGAGTGGGAGAGGGAAAAGCAGGCTTCCCACTGAGCAGGGAGCCCGATGTGGGGCTCGATCCCAGGACCCTGGGATCAAGACCTGAGCTGAAGGCAGATGCTTAACGACTGAGCTACCCAGGTGCCCCAACTCTACTTTTTTAAAAAATCTCTTAATGTAACTTTAATTTGACTCTTTGTTTTTATGCAAATGATTGAACACATTTTAATGTAATATGTATTAAAAATGGATTCCTGAAAAATTTGACATTAGTTTGTAAAAATTGCATATTTCTTTATCCAAGTATTGGTTTCTCTTGTCATACAGAAATGAATCTTTTATTCATTTTATTCATAGTGGTTTAATTGCAAGAATATACAGAAATATTTTACGATCCATAATATTTCTCAAATGAAGATGCAATAATTTAATCTAATACTATTTGATTAGATGTGTTCATAATAACTGCTTTTAAGCTATAGTATAGCTTAACTCAGAATTTAAATTGGCCAGGGATATTCATTACTGAATAGTTCACTATTATGAATTCCTCAGGAAAGTGTGTATGCCCACACGTATGTATATACATACAGGCATGCATTCTCAGGCATGTATATTTATGTTGTATGAATATAAATTCATATTTTAAGGAATTCTTTCATTTGTGACTATGCTATTAACATATACTGCCTCTAATAATTAGGTATATTATATCTTTTAAGTAGTTAGATATATTTCCTCTTAAATATTAATAGCCAAACAAAGCCAAAACAAATAGCCAGTTTATGGCTTTTTAATATCTATCTTTACATTTATAGTTTCTTTTTGGCATTTTGGAATCATGAGAACTTATATTTTTTAGTAATTTTTGTTATAATGCCATTTGAATTGTGAATATAACAAATATAATTTATGTATTTATTTTTTAACAACTATAATTAATTTAAGGTTTGCAGATCAAGGAATTGAGGCTTAAACAAAAAAGACTATTTGTGTAGCATCATATAGTAAGCCAATAGGGTCAAATGGTTTGTTAACCGGAAACATTCCATTTGAGTTATTTTGCTTTTCTCCTATATATTCTTAGACATGGATCTTTTTCAGTGTATTGACTTGCCAAAAATATGTATTGCTTAAGCTCTTTACATAGTCAATACATAGACTGAGCTGAGCAGATTATTTACCTCTATCAAAATAAAATCCGTTTTTATAAAATAATGCATGTGTAGAAAGAATAGGCTTCAGAAATATATCAGACAAGTTGGGCTCAGAAAACTGGATTTGTTTTTTTTAATTAATTAATTTATTTTACTTTTTAAATTTAAATTCAAGTTAGTTAACATATAGCGAATTATTAGCTTTAGGGGTAGAATTTACTGTTTCATCAGTAGCATATAACACCCAGTGCTCATTATTTCAAGTGCCCTTCTTAATGCCCATCACCCAATTACCCCCTCCGCCCACCATCTCCCCTCCAGCAACCCTCAGTTTTTTCCCTGTAAAGAGTCTCTTATGGTTTGCCTCTCTCTCTCTGTGTTTTTTTTTATCTTACTTTATTTTTCCTTCCCTTCCCTTACGTTCATCTGTTTTGTTTCTTAAATTCCACATATGAGTGAAATCATACGGTATGTCTTTCTCTGACTGACTTATTTCGCTTAGGCTAATACACTCTACTTCCATCCACGTTGTTGCAAATGGCACGATTTTGTTCCTTTTGATGATTGAGTAATACTCTATCGTGTATATATATCTCACATCTTTTTTATCCATTCATCTGCCGATGGACATCTGGGCTCTTGCCATGTTTTGGCTATTGTGGATATTGCTTCTGTAAACATTGGGGTGCATGTGCTCTTTCGAATCACTATTTAGAACACTGGATTTAAAATCAGAATATTTGAATCCAAGTTGAACAGGTTGCTTTTTGACCTTGGGCAATTAATACACTCTTTATATCTTACTAGTTAATCTTAGTATTATATTAAGCAATACATGAAAAAGTGTTTTATAAAATAAAAACACTTCGTTGTTGACTGTTGATGGTATTGATATACAAGAACACATTTTGAACAGCTGTGCTATAAATTTAGCTGTGGGAAAGCAGTCTTGGAAAAGTTAGCAGAATAATGCTGATTATAATACAAAGCAATGTTGACTTCATTCTCACAATATGTAGCCCTCTCAATAGACAGGACTACAAAAGTGAAGGCATTTCTAAAAACTTATTTCTGGGCAAAACCATCATAATTCAGAGAATTACAGGAATTAGTAAGAGGTGTGTTAGATATAATCAATTTGTTAAAGTGAACTTTGAATTCTTAAGACACAAGAAATTTAATAACTATTTCTATTGCCAGTTTTCATGCTGTTAATACTTTTAGAAAATTATGCTAAGTATTAATGTTATATTTTATCTGTATTTTTTTAAACTAAGAAAATGAAGTAGTGTCAAAATATTTGGCACCTTATTGTACTATATGTGTTAGTGCCTGTATTATATAAAGTTTATTGTTTATTTAATTTAACATAAAATTTAATTCTTTAGATATATAGATCTTATAACTATGTATAATTTTCTTTACTGCTCTATCAAAATACAGAGCCACTTCCACTATTGGACCCAATTTATATTATATTTGAGGGTAAGATAGTATAAAGTTGGAAGAGAATGATTTTATACAAACAAATCGAAAAAATTCTAAAGATCAATTTTTAATTAAATTTCTAAAAGATATTCTGCTATCCATCTTTATTATATAAGAAGAAAAAAATTAAATGACTTTTTAAATTACTACTCAGATATATAACTTTGAAGAAATTTTAAATGTTGGAAACATCTACATTTGAAACATAAGCCCACTTTTGGCAAACTGGGAGCAGGAGAAATATGATTTATTGAAATATTAATTTTGAAAGAGTTGAATTTCCATGTTTCAGATGTGGTATAGGATCACCCTTTTGTATCTCAGTAAGAGCTTACTAAGAACCTGAAAATTGTTCTCTCATTTAATATATCTGATTGGTTTCTGCTTTTCCATTGGTTCTTTCTCTTGGATAGAAAATGAGTCCTTGAATACGCATTCTTCCACACACACCCTGCTTAGATTACTTCAAACTATTGGGGGGGAGAAAACAAGAATTAGGAAGCCAAAAGATGTAAAATAGAATTTAAAAAAAAGCAAGGAGGAAGAAGAACATAATTTTGCACATGTATTCTAATTTTGGGTGAAATAATACATGGCAGCCAGACTGACCTCTACCTCAGAAAGTTGTTTTGTTTGCCTTTTACATCTCTACCCCCAGGGACTGTTGATGGGGATTTTTGGAAACATGACAATACTCTTGGACTTCCTGCCCTAGACCTTTATGCTCTTTTACTTGTCCTCTCTCTTTGTCTCTTCTTTCTTTCTTCTTTACTCTCCTCCCTGCTCCCTTCCTTCCTTTCTTTTAACTTCCTCACTCCTCCCCTCACCCCTGCATCTCTCTATTTTTCTCTCCTTCCAGCCTTTCTTGCCCTCCCATTTGTTTTGGTGGTGAGCAGCTAGGTACAGGAAAAAGCACGAAACCACTATTCCAATGTCACAAGAGTCATGTAAGTGGTGAACAAAGAATAGGTTGTTCCCTAAGAATTCATTTCTTTGCCTCCAGGATGCTGCAGATTTTTACATCCTGTGGTATTTACTTCTCTTTCTGAGGTACATCTAACTAGAGAGCTGCAGGTTTGAGATCAGTAGCGAGAATAACAACAGACTTGTCTGAGATGCTGTACTGTTTGATATGGAAAAATATTGGAGCATTTTCTTTTTCTGCTAGCTTTCTATAAAGATAAATCTTTCAATTTCTACCGAATACACTTATACAAACCAGGGTGAGAGTTTTTAAAAAGTAGTTGTTTGAGGCCCTTTATAAAACAGATTTTCTTTCCTTCACATACTTAAGAATTCTCCTCAATAAAAAGCAGCATTATGACCAAACTGATTTTATATTTGTAAGAGTAGCTTTCTCTAAGGGTAGAATTTGTCAAAGAACTTCCCACAGAAAAGTAGGTCTCATTTCTAATTTGTATTCCAAAGAATAAAAATAGAGTCTTTTGTTAAAGTCTTACTCAACCAGTCTGTAAATACAGTCACTTACTACAAGATCTTGTGATTCTGACCTTTTGGAAATGGTGTGCGGTCACTGGAACCTTGCTTTTGATCACTGGTAATCTTTGACATTATTGAGCAACCTTATCCTTGAGGATCTTTCTCTAGTGTTCTGGGTCAGTCTCCCATGGGAGAAAAGTGAGGTTTTGAATTGTGGATTTGAAAACAAAGCAGCAATACACTCTTCTGTTGTTTAAGGTACTTTCTGTAAAGATTCTCACCATAGTGAATGTGCGTTTGCCAAATACCCTAAAACAACACCATCAATCACTTTTAATTACTCGTTTATATTTCACTCATGCCTTTTTCCTGACCATTCCCAACCCCCAAAGGATGCCAAACAAAGGAACAGGTTGGCGGATACAAGCTTCTTTGTGTTTTCTTTCTCTTCTACTGTGTTTTATGAAGGGTATCCAACTTCTATCACCTTAAACATTCTTCCAGTTTATGTTAAAATTGTTAAATTGGAAGAAAGATGCCATTGGAAGCAAGAGGTTACCTTGGCTGCCTGAGCAGTAGCTGCTATTGGAGTTGGTGTTGGGGAAGAACTCTGCTTCTGCTCTTATAAGCTGTTTAAAAGGCTTTGTATACAGTGGTACATGTGACTGCCCACTAGACTTCCAAAGTGATGAGCACACTATATCAAAGCAGTTTGTAATGTATGGTATATGAATAGAATCTGAAACTTTCATGTATACCATGCACTAGCTTGGTTTACTGATGCTAAACTCATTGAAGAGAGTGTAAAGAATATCCCTCTGGGCAATCTTAAAAATCAAGAACCATGTTATAGATAAAGTTATGCAATGCTTTTATATTATTTTTCTCTTCTATATTAAAAAAACATAGTAATTGAAAGGCTCGAAAGTCTTTGTTACTCAACACACTACATGAACTATTTACTTTTTTTTCCCTTTTAGGATACTACTTTACGTGTGCTTTTTAAAATTTATAAATTATAATTAAACATTATCCAATTTGTATTGGGTAACAAGGATACTAATATCTGTGCCTCTTTTCCAGGTTACAGAGAGAAAGATGCATTGTCCATCTGTCATATCCTGAATAGGTCTTCAGATCTCTAGCCCACTGTTTCTATAGAATATCAATAGATAAATAAGGGAGTTTTCCCATGAATGATTTGAATCTTAATAATCCTTCTTTCATTATCATATTGCTGAGTCATTTCTCTCTAAGTTTTCACCAAATGCAAAGGAAAATGATGCAATTTTCAGGTGTTCATATGCTAGTAAGAAATTATTGTTATGAGAATTCAGAAACTATACCTTGTTTCCAGGTCTCCATTTTAATTGGTATAGATAGCATGGGATTTAAAAATTAAAAACAAAAACTGTAGATGATTATTGCAGTGTTACCAAATTACAGGTTAACTTAGGGTCCAATAGGTTTTTCCCTCTTGCCTCTTTTTCCTTACTGCTCTAAATCTTTTCTGGTGGTCTTACAAAACACAGGTGCTTTTTTAAAATATAATTATTCCACTGCTTTAAAAATAAAAAAGTAATTCCTTTTGTCTCTAATGACACCCAGAACTTTAACTAATCCTTTGGAATTATAATGTAAATACCAATGAAGTTGTAAAATTTTAAATAGAATTCATGTCCCAGGTTTGGTCAGGGTAAAAAGCTTATATTACAACCCTAGACAGATAATATAACACATATGTAGATGATTATGCTTTACACTGGATGAAAAGTCCCATTTCATTCTAATTCTAAAAACAGAAGTTGGGAGAATTCTTACAGTATTTCTTGAGTCCCCCCTGCCCCATACTATTTGGAAACAGAAAAAGCAAGACTGGAGTTACATAAAAGATATTTAGGGATTCCTGCCTGTTAACACTTTAGTGACTCTCTAGGTATCAAATTCTCAACAATTTTATGAAGAATATGTTATTATCCAGAATGCAGGAAGATGTTAACAAATGGCCCAAGGTGATAAGCCTGTAAAGTGGCTGGGTGAGATGACCAATGACATCAGTCCCTGTGGCCAATCCTCTTATTTCCTAAGTTATATTGTCCCTTTCTGCTCTTGATTTTTATGGTTATGTTGTCCTATTTCTGGAGAAAATGTCAATTCTAATAAACATGTGATGCATACTCATACTGAAAAATTTCTAAATATGGTCAACATATCACAATCTATACTACTTTTGGATTAAGGTAAAAGTGAAACATGCAAATATATTTATGGTTATCAGAGAATTAAATGGATTTGCATCACACTTTTAACCTTGATATTTGTGGATTTGATTCAGAATATATCCTAGTTATAATGCATGGAAAAATGCACAAGGATATAGATTTCCAGAGTAGCAGGCATGATAACATCTAACATGCTTCTTTGGACATTTTTTCTAACATTACAGGTTAAATTTGCTCTCTAGTAATTGGAAAGTATTCAAATTATAGGTATTGATATTCAGGTTAGAGGACTATTGCTAGAAATATAAAATTTATTTCTATTATTTTGATGATTTGAACCAGCATTTTTCACATTTAAATTAACACTTTGCGTAATTTAATTGCTTTAAATGTTTGCCAGATCATGTTGTTGATCATATCACTTTATTTGAAAAATTGAATTTCAAAAATATTCTAAATATTTTTTACTTAATTGTTTTGAATATTTAAGGCATTCTTCTAAAACATCTCTTACTTTTGCCTTCAGAATTTAAAGTGCATTAATAAGATGTGCACAAAACAATACTGATGTTACTACAAACTTGCTCACTTTTGCCATGAGCAAATATATTAAAGTGTAGCACAAAAATTAAACTTAATTAAAGTTATGATTGAGTTCCTATGTAGAAACTGCATGTAATAAAAATATAAGCCACTTAGCAGAGAGAAATGGAATTTGCAGATTTTATAAAACTTTATGTCAGATTAAAGATGACAAATATACAAAGCCCACATTCTGTAAGTAACTACTCATCGTTTATAGTGTGTTCTCTTTAGAGTCATTGCCAGAGTTAGCAGAAATGTAACTTGCCAGAGTGAGGGTAAGAGGAGTTACAATTTCCATTATTGTATTTTATGTTATGAATATTATTAATTTATTAATTTTACAAGAAGATTCTTTTTTTATTTTAATTTTTTGCTTGATTCATTTCCACTCTTCAGCTCCCACTAGGGAGAAGTAGTAAGCAAAACCGTGTCTCTCTTGCTCAAGGGCCCATCCTCTTTCCACTATACTAAACAACTGAAGTGAAACCAGGAACAAAGACCAGGCTTGGAAGAGAAGACACTGAACAAGGAAATTACTAGCAATGTAAACTCTCACCTAAAGTATAACCAGACCTATTATTTTACTCTGGTTAAGATAAACTACATTTTGGGAAGGATGAAGAAAAGTCACAGTCAGTGGGATGAGGGGAGGACATGACTATGGGAAATTGGAATAATCTTTATTATACAATTATTAAACATAGTAACTAAATTATTTTTCAAACAGTACATAAAGTGGTAATCATAGAATGAAGTGACTCTTTGTCCAAGGTAATCAATAGCATTTTCTCCAAGGACAAAAAATGTTTTATTCTCTCTCTTCATTGTTAGCTTGGGCATCAGCCAAGAAGGCATTTCAAAAGGTGATAAGCATTTATCAGAGTCCTTACTCTGGAACTGATCTTAGGACTTTGCTTTATGGAGAACACACACATTTAACTACAATCTTGAACTCTGAACATTTCTCAAGTGGCTTTACATTAGAAGATCTGCTGATCAAGTACTTATATACTTTCCATTGGCTATCCCCTTATTTTCAAAAATATACAAAGGACACCTATGCTGGAAAAGTGCTTGCAAAATCAAATATATCAGGATTCATAGTTTGTGGTAATGCACACTTACTCTTCATTAAGTGTGGAGGAAAATTCTTGGAAGAGCTCTTCGACCACATGCTGTTATTGTGTTGTATGCCTAAAAATGGCAATTTTATTTCCATTTTTGTGTTACTATTGCTTATGGGCTGGCTTAGATGTTAATTGATAAAAGCTTTCAAACTTTTATGTCTGAAATAAAAACTGCTGATGGTTAGCAGTCAAAAATTTTAGTTTTTTCTGCTTAAAGGATAGGGAAATGTTTGGTGGCCATTGTCGCATTCAGAACCTGAGGGACATGTTCTGAAGTCATTTATCTCAGGCATGTATTACTTATATCATTACAATACAGATCTGAAGAAAAAAGATAATTCATTCAGTCTAACTTATGCCAAAATATAAAATATCTAAAGGAGACAGTAGTTAAAAGTGAATGGTAATAAAAAACCGCATTACTTCATTAATGGCAATTCCATGAGGAGTTAGTTAATTGTGTGTGTTAAGATGATGGCACTTTCACAATAATGGTGTCACATTGCAAGTTGGTTTTGATCATGAAAGACGACCATGGATTTTTAGAATACAGTTTTGATTAATTTATTCTATAAAAATGTGCCCTTTCTTCTCTTTCTTTCTTAAAATAGGAACTTAGACCTTTTGCTTATTTTATTATTTGTTTTATTTTACTTATTTTATTATTTAGTCAAAGTATTATTTTGACCATGGTTGTATGTAGTTTGCTTAAGGATGCTATCCCTTCTTTCCCCTATCATTCCCCCCGGCAAATCTTTCTCCTGTTATTTAAGTTGTGTTCTTTGAGGGGTCACATTGATTATGTAGGGCTTCCATGGGAATTCTCTAATGAGAATGTGTAATTTCCCGGAGTGAATAGTAATCATATTATGCTTTAAAATTGCTGTAACTCAGGAACCAGTGTCCTAGGAGAAATCTTGGTATCCAAAGATAATAAAATTGGGGAAGACCAGCTTACCTCTATTTTGAGTGGGGAAAAAAAAAATCAATAGAGTGTGACATATGGTGCACTTCTAGGAAGGTATGGATTCTATCATACCAAAACTCTCCCTGGCTGGCTTATACTTGAAAATTCACTAGTGAAATGTTTTTCCTTAAAACTTTCATTCATTTTTTTATCTTTCAAAAATCTTTATTCAGCAGATGATAACTTTCACACTTTGTTCTAGATACTGAGAAAAAAACAGTAGACACACACACACACAAACAAATCTGTCCTTAAGAAGCTTCTAGTAGGGAGTGCCTGGGTGGCTCAGTCGGCTGAGCATCTGCCTTCAGTTCAGGTCATGATCTCAGGGTCCTGGGATCGAGCCCCATGTCAGGCTCCCCAGAGGAGTATGCTTGTCCCTCTCTCCCTGTCCTTGCTCGTGTTTTCTCTCTGTCTCTTTCTCTCAAATAAATAAATAAAATATTTTTTAAAAAGAAGCTTCTGGGGCACCTGGGTGGCTCAGTCAGTGAAGTGGCTGCCTTCGGTTCAGGTCATGATCCTGGGGTCCTGGGATCAAGCCCCACGTCTGGCTCCCTGCTCAGTGGAGAGCCTGCTTCTCCCTCCCCCTCTGCCTGCCACTCTGCCTACTTGTGCTCTCTCTATCTCTCTGTCAAATAAATAAAACCTTTAAAAAAAAGAAGCTTCTAGTAGGAGTGAGGTGCAGGGTGCAACAGACAAAAAATATATTGTGGGAAATATATTTTTATTATATATATATATATAATATATATTTCCCACATATAATGTGGGAAATTTTTAAATATTAGATGATATCCATATAGTGTAGGGAAGGCATGAACAGAGTAGCAGAAGGGCTGCAGTTTTCAAAATGTTGTCAGGAAAGACTTCATAGTGAAGATGACTTTGAATGAAAGCCTGAGTAAGGTAGGAAAGCAAAACCAAAAAAAGGAAGAATGTTCCAGTCAGAGAGAATATAGTCTGTGCAAGGTCCTGAGCAAAAAGCATGCTTGGCATGTTCACCATGCAGGTGGGCATAGCTGGGGCAGAGAGAGAGAGGAGAGTAGAAGTGGATGTCAGAACATTAATGGGGTTCCAGGATGCTGTGTTGGTCATTGCAGGTCATGAAAGTATTCCCTCTCTTATCCGTGGCTTCAGTTACCCACAGTCAGCCACTGTCTGGAAGTAGATGATTCTCCTGAATCTCTTAGCTATCGTGTAATCAGAATTAGTAAAGTCACTTTCGTAGTGTATTTTGTATTAACGATATTGCCGGAAGGTCAATAGTAGCCTAACACTGTGTCACAATGCCTACCTCATTCACCTCACTTCATTTCATCACACAGGCACCGTATCATCCCACATCATCATAAGAAGAATGGTGAGTATAGTACAATAGGATATTTTGTGAGAGAGACCACATTCACATAACTTTTATTATAGTATATTATAATGTTTTCTATTTTATTATTTTTGTTAACATCTCACTATACCTAATTTATAAATTAAACTTCATTTTAAGTGTGTTATGTATAGAAAGAAACACAGTATATATAATTTGGTACAGTTTGTGGTTTCAGGCATCCACTGGGAGTCTTAGAACATTACTCCCGACATATAAGGAGGGGCTACTGTGTAACCACTGGCTTTAGAGGTGAATGGAGATGGGAAGCCATTGGGGATTTGAACAGAAGAGAGACATCAATCTACTTCCATTTTAACAATACCATTTCGATGCTGTGTTAAGAATAGACAAAAGGGGTTCAAGGGTAGAGGCAGGAGATTAATTTGGGAAGCTATTGCAGTCATCTAGAAGACAACTGATGTTGGCTTGGCCTAGACTCTTAGCAGTGGAATGGTAAGGAATGATGGTCAATCTGGATACACTTTGAACATGGAGTCAGCAAGATTAGAATGTGGGCTATGAGAGAGTGAGAGAGACCAAGGGAGACTCTGCGTATTTTAGCCAGAGCAACTGAAAAGATGATATTGCTACTATTTCAGATGCAGGAGATTATGAAAGGGAAAAGTTTGAAGTTTAGGAACTCAGTTTTTTTCATGGTAAGTTTAAGATGCCGGTAGTTGACTTCTAGTTGGATATACAAATCTGGAGTTTTATGTGTGAGATTTGAGTCTGTGATATAAATCTGGAGTTATAAGCATAGATATGGAATTTAAAGTAATGATACTATATATGATATTATAGAGAGTGCATATTAATAACATTTTTTAAAAGTTCAGATCTGAGTGCCAAGGCACTGGACATTGAACAACAATTATAAAAGTGGCAGAGAATGAATGGCCAGTGAGATAGGAGGAAAATTCAGAGTTTAGTGCCCTGAAGTGCAAAAAAATGTTTTAAGGAGGAGGCAGTGATCTGTGTCAAATGTTAATAGCCCTGCAAGGTGAGAAGTAAAAACTGAACTTTGGATAAAATCAACTCAGCATGAGCCTAACGGCCATCAGAACATCTTATATGTCTTAGATTGCACTATCTATAGACTAAGAGTGGCTGACATTCAGCTCTGCTCTATACTTGTCACCTCCAACTGGGACTGTTGTGTCCAATTATGAAATGTAAGTCCCACTTGAAAGAATGGGTTTGGCTAACTTGCAGAAAACTGAGGAAGATATGACCTTAGATCTTCAAAGAACTATGAAACTTTATGTCTTAGTTCTTTCTTACATTTACATTTTGTCTTACATTTACAATTTTCTGCCCTTTCACTCATTTATTTAATAGATATTAAATTCTGATGATGGGTCAAACACTCTGCTATTCACTATAGATCAAGTCGTATGCAAAGAAGACAAGATTCCTGTGTTCATGGAGTACACTGTATGAATTTCAGTCCCAAACTGTGCTATGCCATGATGAGATCCCAGGTCTGTGGATAGTCCCACATTAGCAGGAAACTCACCCACTAAAATGGGTGAAGAAGAAAGGGAGAATATAATTTTACCTTAAAAATTCCAGTGACAAATAATTTCTGTTTTAAAAATTGCTTTCTGTGCTTGTTTCTGCTTATAATTTTCAGTGAATTACTGGAAATCATCACATATGGAGGATTTTAGATCACAGGCTACTCAGCCTTCTTCTAAGTAAGTTCTAGTTATACTTTTCATTAGAGATTTAACACTCATAATTTTGCTGAGGCCTGGGGACTCAGTGGTGAAAATGTCATAGTGTCTCATGGAATCTAGATTATTGGGGGAGATATCTCTTTTCTTTTTAAGATTTTATTTATTTATTTTTAATGATTTTATTTATTTATTTGAGAGAGAGAATGAGAGATAGAGAGCACGAGAGGGAAGAGGGTCAGAGGGAGAAGCAGACTCCCTGCTGAGCAGGGAGCCCGATATGGGACTCGATCCCAGGACTCCAGGATCATGACCTGAGCCGAAGGCAGTCGCTTAACCAACTGAGCCACGCAGGCGCCCTCTTTTCTTTTTGCTTCCACTTTCACTATAGTGTTATTCTTGAGTGTTCTTATGAGATTTTCATGAATGAACATTAGCCTATGGGTAAAATTACCTGCTCTATGGCTAATGTTTGGTGACGACATCAGACAGTATATAAATCTACAATTATTGTTCTTGAATCTTTGATGGATCTCACTGATGGCAAAGATGTTATGTCATTGTTTTCAGTAAGCATACGCATCAGCCCTACAAGTATCTTGAGCCAGCAAAGAAAACAGATAATTATTTAATCTCGTGTTTGATGATAACCATTTTTTCTTGGCAAATGCTTGAATTAAGCAAGTTTTCTTCATTGATATTTCTATGATTCAAAGTCCTTTTTTCAGCCAATTAAATATATTCAGATTCTGCAAAGTGTGTCTGAGTAAATATAAAATATTAAGCATACCAGTGTGTTCAAAACAATTTTTTTTACTGCAATCAATGTTGGTTAAGTGTTTACACCTGTTTTCAATATTAAGAAAAGTAGCAGTTCATTTTGTTGGAATACTTTCTAAGTTCCCTTTCTTATTTTATCTTTTATTTTTCACCTGGGTGCCCTAGGTGGATATATTTTGGCAAGATCAGGAGTAGGTGTGGAGGGTGGAAGCAGGGTAGTACAGTAGGATGTTATATCCTAACTTTTACCATTTTAAACAAAGCTTGCAATTATGGGGAATTTTAGACAATAGATCTTTGTCTATTGTCTAAATAGGTGTTTATTTTGAGTCAGTTACCCATCTCTGGTTTGGCGGTATTATCATGCAACTGAAAGGCTTGACATTTGTTTTGATAAAGGGGAATAGTATCTCTTCTAGAAGGTTAAAGTGAAGAGGTTTTTTTACCTAAAGAGTTTTGATTATTAAGAGAATATGGAAGAAGTGAGGTAATGTTGAAATTTCTATGAAATAAAAATCATTTAGAACTAATTCTTTCTAAATTCATCGGTCTCTTGCTTTGAATTTAGCATTAGCATTGAGCTGTATTTTTACAAGTATTTCCCTCTGTATATGTATTATTCTTTGCATTTATAGTTTTTTTTCTGCTGGTAGATTCTTAAAAGAAATTTTGGCCTCCACCATAGGTGTTTTAATGCATTGTGATTTGGATCTTTCCTTTGTCTCTCTAGGGGAAGTGCAGAGTTGAAGGCTGAAAGGTGCTTTTTTTATAAGATACTTACCTGAACAAAACCTCTCTATATGTATTCCCTTCCTCTCAAATCACCCTCCTCCCACCCACACCCATTTTTTATAATATATAACCTCCATCCTAGAAAAGGTATATTTACCTGAAATAATGCTTATTTTCTGGATATTAACAAGTAGAGAATCGAATAGTGGATGGAAAACCCATGGATAAAAGGCTTAGGCACACCCCTTTTCCCTCTTAGAAAATGAACCTCTCTTGCTTCTATTCTTCCTACGAACACACAGACATTTCCCTCTGCTTCCTGGCCAAGGACTTGATGTGTAAGAAATTGCAAAGTTCTAAATGCTTCATGTTTCTTTGCCAAGGTACTAAGAAATGCAGATTTGTGTTTCTCTGTATATATCTTGAAGTCATCATTAATTCTTTGCTTTCTTGACTATGGTTTTCAAATCTGAAAGAATGGACTCCTCCTACTTGCCCCAACATACTTGCACACATATTTTTTAAAGCATGACTATCAGTATTCTCTAAAGGTAAAGTACACAGTTCTGAGACTATGTAGTTTCCTGTTTCCAAACTTTTCCTATTCAGTAATATGTTGTATGAGTTCTGTGACCCCATTTTTGCCCCAATGGCAATACCACTATATTTTTGTACTTCATGCCTTTCATCTGCTCTTGGGTTTCCGAAAATCTAATAATCTTTCATAGATGATTCTTCCCCAAGCTAGAAAATCTAATAGCCACTGAGGCTTATGGAGTATTCTTTAGAAACCATCTTAATTTAATTTATTAGGTTTTCAGGTGGAAATGCTTAAAAATTACTTGAGATTTTATTGGCCACTTTGTATAATGGAGGCCTAATTAAAAAGACTTTGATAACTATTATAAGGATTCAATTATAAACATATTTATTGGTAATTAATAAATTCATATGTAGGCAAAGAAAGTTATCTTAAGACAAACAATGCATATTTCTAAAAAATCATCCTGTCCATAAATATTAATTTTGCAGTTTATTTTTTTCTAAGCAAACACATCAAAAGATGAGAGCAAAACTTCTGTGAAAAATCTCAAAAATATTTCTTGTGCTCAGAAGTCTGTCTGCCCCTTCATGGATGGTTTAAGATAACTTTTGACAATAGAGAGCAAGCATACCACCGATAATGCTTGGAGGTAGTTTTGTATTTATGCTTAAATGCATGTGAAATATGTAAGTGGAAGGACTCCTGGAGTTAAGATTTTAATATTTCAGTTGTAGATAACTGTCTTTGAAAACATAGCTTTTTATACAGATTTGGTGTGAAAATGTTTAGTTGAGCAGATGGAGATCCAGCTGGTAGAGTGTATGTTTGTCGGGGTATCTGGCATTTAGCTATATCCAAAAATGATATCAAGCTGAAAGATGCTAAGGAGCAGCACTGTGTGAAAGCCAGTAGGATCAGTTAGGGGTGGCGTTCTTTCATTTCTGATTTCCTAACCTTGTAGGGATATATTTTAATCCAGATGGAATTTTCAATTTCAAAAATAAAATCTGAGAAAATGTAAATAAAATTGTCAAACAGCTGCCTTTCCCAAATCTTGATTACAGCAGGCCAAGAAACACATGCTACTTCGTGTATTGAAATTTAGTACCTAATGGGTAGTATATATCTGTAAGCATACAAAATCATACACATTTCCCAGAACTTTATATCCTATATACTTTAAATCATTATTTTGGTTTCAGGAGCCAAACTGTAAGAAATGGCAGGGGATAATGAGTGGGATTGTGAGAGAAAGAAGGAGAGCATTTGGGCAAGAATGACAGGAGTCCTAAATATGTATGAAGACATTTTATCCTATTGGAGCCCACACTGAGGGGGGCAAAAGGGCAGTTTAGGAAGGAAGAATAATACATTTAGCCCTAAGTTTTAAAGCATATATATTTGGCTGATTAATATAGTCTACCTACTCATTTATCTACTAGAGAGATGAATATTTAGAAATAAACTGTTAAAATACTTAAATACATGTACTCAAAAAGTTCTGTATTACACATTTGAAATTGTTCATTTGAATCGAGAGCAATGAATAAAAGCTATAATTGCAGTTAATAAAAATTTTTACATCATATTTTCTGTTTAGCTTCCCCTTTGGATACTGTATTAATAAATTCTGATTTCAAACATAAATTAATTTCATTGAAATGACCAATTTGATTGACTGCTATTGTATGTGAGCCACAAAGAGCATTAATTCATATATTTATTCATATAACTGTTCTCACACACACACACACATATGTGCACACACACATACGTGCACACACAGAGTAGGGGATAGATTGTCCCTCTAAGTACTTGGAACTGCTTATTATAGTGAATAAAAGTATCTGCAGGTGCCTTTTAGAAGTCTTACCTTAGAGATTTATGTGAACCACTGAAACCAAAGATAATTTTTATACTGATTTGATCTAATGACCTCATGAATTTGGGATGTAAGGTTTACAGGTATAAAGTCAGGATACGATAGTTACTAATATGCCGCCCTGATTCAGTCAGTCATAGAACCATAGCTAACTACACTGCTTTATCCTCTTACCAAAAACTTGGGCTGGAAAAAGCATGATTCTTAGCATGAACTAGTGAGTTCAAATTCAGAAACTGTTTAAGGAAGAGTATCTATCTACAAAAGTCTATCAGAAAAGCATCCCTCTATGAAAGAAAAATCTTTTTCCTTCTCCAGGGAGCTTCATGGTTTTATAAGACAAGACAAAAAAATAATTTTTATGCAAAGACTATAAAAGATACTTGCTTTTGATAGCCATATAATTTTTTATTGGAATATTTTTTCCTGAATTTTGAAAAGAATGTTAACAAGTACTTTATTTCCTTTTTTCAAATATCCGTCTTAAATTTACTTGTTTATTTCACTTTCCTACAGTATAAAATTATAAGGTATTATAGATATATAAATTACATAGAGTATAAATTATATATGTGTGTATATATAGGTACTATATTATAAAATGTGTGAGTGTATGTATCTGTGTGGTGTGAAAAACTGATTGCTTAATTTACTTTATGCTGAGTTCTGTATTAGATTCTTTGCATTCATCATTTCAGTGAACCCTCACAACACTAATGTAAGCGATGTTAATTTCCTCATTTTACAGATAAGGAAATAAAGGTGTAGAAGGTTTGAGTAAGCCAAGGCCGCACAGAGGCAGAAATCAAACCCCAAATCATGCTCTTATTCATTATGCCTTACGGCTTTTCCTAATTTTCTAGAGCTTTTAAAAGCCAAGATTAAAAAAAAAAGAAAAGCCAAGATTAAATCTTAAAGGGTGGAATTTAGATATTTACTTGAGTAACTGACCAATTCATTTAAACAAATTCCTAAACAATTGACCTATTGATGTTGAAGCCAATGTGGAGTTGTGTGGACTAAAGGGACAAGGTGAGGGAATGACTTTTCTCAAGGGAAACAGTGGCCTCCCAGTTCTCGCTGAAGATGCATGCAGTGGGGCCGCATATGTCAATTCAAGAAATCTAGATTTTTCAGTGAAATCTTCAGATTGTGCAATTTTTGTCTAACAATTCAATTTTAAAGCAAACAATGCCTTCATTGTGTCAAAAAAAAAAAAACAGATTTATAGGAAAGAACTAGAAGAGCATTAATTTGTAAGCTCAGCTATATCCAGGCATTGTCGGTTGAATTCCAAGGTTAAACAGACTGAGACAGAGATGTATGCAGGAAATTTATTGGGGACTGCTCTTGAGATTAAAACCTATGGGTACAATGGGAGCAAGATTGGGCAGAGGAAATCCTTGAGCTAAGATGCATCCACAATGACCTTAGAAATCCCATGGAGTGCTTTGGATCTTGGAGGGCACTCGACAGTTGTACTGATTGGGGTAAGGAGCCAGGCCTTTATGCTGCCCCTACTTCTGCCATTAAGTAGTCATTGGATATACCCTGCCCAAGGGTGTGAACCTGGGCCAGGTTGCTCTTAGCCTAGAACTGTTGTCAAAGGGATACTCAACCATAAGCTGTCAGTCCCCAAAACACTTAATTCCAAAGAGGAGGTACTAGGAGATCTGGTTGGTACAACAGCTTGATATCAACAGTCTAACCCAAATCACTTTTACCACCTAAGTCATACTGCCTACTAACTGTTTTCTGACAATTCCCTAATAATCCAGTCCCCTCACCAGAAATGCCTTCCTACTTCTGTGCATTCAAATTCCATCCATCCTTAAAGATCTGCTGCAGTCTCCCTTTTATACTGATCTTTATAGACCATATTCTCAGCCACTGTGATATATATATATATATATATATATATATATATATATATATATACCATCAATTAATAATGTACTACCGTTGCCCATTCTTTGATTCTCAAAATTGTATGTCTCCAAAATTCATGTCATATACATGTTAACAAATGCACATACTGGGACCCACAGCCAAGAAGTCCTGATTCTGTACATAACTGAGGTGGAGCCAGTTCTGTGCATTGTTTATATGTATGCAGGTGATTCTTGTGATTTTAATACTGATGCCAAATGTTTACATAGCCCTTTGCTATATACTGATTTAAAAGAGATACATAAAAGTACAAATTCATGTATCTTCTTCAGGGCATGGGGTTGTGTACTGCAGACCTTTTTTTTTTTTTAAACCTTCCTCATAGCACTTATGGTAAGTAAAACACTGCTATTTTTATTTAGCAGTTGTACATGAAAACAAAATATATAAAAATATACAGAATCTTGAGTAAACCATGTGACATTTTATAAGTGAAATTATATTTTAACTAATCAAAACTATTTTGGAAAACTTCTGACTTGAGAAGCTCCTACAATCTCATATTTCAGCATTTTAATGCTGCCTCAGGATTTGGCTAATTGTGTTGGGCCATCTTGTCTCTAAAGCATTAAATACTAGTAAAGCTGTGTAAGCTTTAAATATAATTTTCTAAATTATATTTTCTGACTAATGCTTATGAAATTTCAAAATGCAATATATTTCTTTATTATAAAATAGATCTATTTTCCTCAGTTTTAATTGTACATCTGACCTGTCTAATGGCATCTTTTTAAAATCAAGTGAGAGAAAAGTAAGCATTATACATCTACAGAACATCGTTTTTCTAGCCCCATTTTTTTTCTAGCTACATTCTTAAATATATTTACTAAATATGAAGGGGAATTGTTTTCCTCCTAATTGAAATAAAATTGCACTACAAATCATTTTGTGCTAATGACTGTATTCTTTTAAAATAGCCAAGCATATTCAGTGTCTAATCACTCTGCCTATCACTGTAAAATAATGTTAATTTTAAAGAATTCTCTTTTGGAATGAAAGAACTAATATGCTGAATCTTTATTTGAATTTTACTTATATATCAAAATGCTTTGCTAAGCTTTTCTTAAACCTGTAGAAGACTCCGACATACTGCAGCTTCTTAGTATTAAAATATGATATTTATTAAAGCACTTCTGAATTTAAAAAAAACAGGCATGAAAATATAATATTGGTTAAAATTTCTAGTTTCTAAAAGAGGTCAATTAATCAATGAAATGGATCAGTAATTTGTCTTCTTTAAATGAGTAACCCACTAATAATAGCACACAATGCTTGCTACAGATTTTAGCACTGAGTCATAGCTTTCATTATCTACCATACTTTCTCATGGCAACATTGCGCCCGATTTAATACATAGTCCATCATCTAAATATCTAGTAAATATATATAGTAATAAGAGGGATCTTCAGCATAGAAAATTCATCTTTTGGCTTCCTACAGAAATGATAAAAAACCTATAATGAACTATGTCATTGACTTATAGGTATTATTTTCCATTGAGTTTATAACTATCAGTTATTGGTTACTAAGTAAAGATGACTGTAATACTTGATTGTTAATATATGCAGTCTTTCAGGAAATTCTGTTGACTCTACTCTCAACATTTATACATTTATAAAATATATATAGAGAGGATCTGACTACTTTTCCATGTCCATGGCTGTCTGGCTCTTCCAGGCCACCATCATTTTTTACCTGGATGACTGCAAAACTTTAGTGTAGGTTTCTGTTTTCCTATACTTGTCCCCTTACAATCTGTTCTCAACACAGCAACTAGAACCTTTTTAAAGTATAGACCACTTTATTCCTTTGCTCAGAAGGCTGCTATGGTCCCTCTTCTCACTCAGAGCAAGAATAAAAGTCCACCAGGCCTTAAGTGCTCTGCCTTCTGCCCCACTTCCTTAACCCCTCTGGCCTCATCGCCTACCATTGCCCCCTGCGCTCATTTATTCCAGCCAGATCAGTCTCCTACATGGTCCCAAAAACACATCAGAAATGTGCCTACCTTTGTACCTTTGTTCTGGCTAATCTTGCTACCTTAGAATTATCTTCATCTGGGTATCTCTTTGGCTAACTCATCTCCTTCAAATCATCCTTCAACCCCTCTGTTTTCAGTTAGATCTATCTTGACAATCAACTTAATAAGACAGCTTGTAACTTCTCAACATCTTGACACTCTGACCCTGCCTGCTCTACTGTTTCTTTTTTTCCAGATCACTTTTCACTTTCCATGCCATACAGTTTTCTTAGTTGTTAGGTTTATTGTCTGTCTTCCTTCTGGAGAATGTAGGCTTCATTAGAATAGAGATCTTTCTTTTCCTTGATCTTATTTCCTAAACACTTTGCAAGAATAGTGTGAACATAGTAAACTCCTAATAAATATTTGTAAAATTGAATTGAATTGTGACATTAGGAAAATGAACTATTATATACATACTATTTATAATTCAGAATTTAAATTAAATTTAAATAACAGCAAAGATTGAAAAGTTGAAACACCAGGAAAAAATAGTTATACTTATCAGAAAGACCTCCATTTTTTTTTTTTTTGTCAGCCACAGCAATAATTTTCTGATTCTAGAATTTTAGGCTATTTTAAAATAAAATTTAAAATAAAGAAAGCCTGACAAATGAGGAAAACTGCATGAAGCTTTTACAACTAATCCCATTATGATAACGCCATGAGGGTAATAACAGAGACAACAAAGCAAAAAAACCCAAAATACCCCCAAATGACAGTACACTTTTATCTCCAGTATTTCATAAAAGCAGTTGTTGTTTAAAAACTGTGTGGGCAGAAAAAATTGCGTGAGTAAGGACATCTTACAAGTTAAATACATTCACCTTTATTAAATAGGCACTAATTTATAGCCTTATCTATTTTTCTCCTTTCTAGTGAAAACCACATTAAGGAATCGTACTAGTCCACAAACCTGCACTGAGATACCATAAATTAGTGAACTCATTGGCTTCAAAATGCCGGATTCCAAGTAGTTTCTTTCCACGCATTTCTTTCACTTTCTCACCAAGCAGATGGCAGCATCGTGGCAAGCTATGGAGACATGCAGGCCAATTTATTCTGCCATGCACTGAAAACTGTGCGAGAATTTGTAGGCAAAATAAAGGCAAGAGAAAGAAACTCACAGTTTTGAGAGCCATATTATATATCAAGCACTGTGTTAGTGTTTTCATCTATATTATTTCATTTAAGAAATCCATGAATTAGCAAGCGAGAGATGTTAACACATAGGAATACAGTATGTCTTATAAGTACAACATTTTTTTTCTGAGGATACTGCCATAATTGGATTAGCTCTTCAAGCTTCATGCCGTGTAGTATTTTGATCAAAAAGAAATGATAGAGCATTCCAGATACAGAAAATGATACTGAAGAAGATACGGAGGTAAGAATGAGAGCTATGATTATTGGATGGCTGACTTGAAGGAAGATGAAGAGTTCCAGCTCATATTGTAACCTCATTAGATAAGCTATTTCATCTCGTTCTGTAGCTAATGACTCTCCAAGGGATTCTTAAACCAGCTGTGATGGCCGCAGGAGCCAGTTTCACATATTGTAGGTGCTAGACAAGGTCAATGATTTCTGCTTTTATAACAGCCAAAGGGATTGGGGATGGGTAGGATTTATGTGGGGGAGTACACAACTGAGCTGTTTTTATTCTGGTAAAATTGGTTCTGCCCAAGCAGTTAATATTTAAACTTGTAATTTTGTATAACTCTGTGATCAAGTATAAATGCTGCTTAAGACTAAATCTTCATTTGGCAAGGCCTTATTACAAGAAAGTTCACAGTTGGATTAATCACTTTGCTAATCTTAAAATGGAATACCCTGAAAAATGTGTCAGAAAATCAATTATGGCCCATAATTCACATATAAAGGACCAAAAGCAGCACAAAACTGGGTCTTACATAAATGTGTCTCCCAAATTTTAGTACCTTTCTGTTCTGAACTTTGTTTCCAAGCTAACCTCTATTGTGGTTCATACTGTGCATTCTTAGGACACACTTCCACCTATCATGCAGGAGCATGTGAATTTATTTTTCACATTAGCTTATTTGAAACATAATTAAAATAGTAAATCTTTAAAATTCCTCCAATAAATTCCAAAGCCAGAAGGTTATGGGGTTTCTGCAACATTGCTTTGTATCTACCCAGGCAGACATACAACATACACAGTAGAGAGTAAAGCCCTCAAGAGCATCTGCCATTAAGCTTCCTTTCATCCTAGCAGAGAGAAGAGAGGAAATCCAAAGTGTCCAGTGTGTTATTATTTGTTTGGCAAAGAGCAGCTAGGGAGGAATGACCCTAGTAAACACAGCAGGTAGCTTTGCTAAATGTGCAATTTGAAATTACTACATTCCATCTTAAGGCTGTGGTTCAGTTTTCTCTTGTCAAGGCTAATTGTTATTTTCCGTCCAACTTCTAAGTGTTTTCAATATTTGTTTTTATAGCTACATCACTTATACATTTAGAAGCCATACATATAGGATATATATCCAGAGAATCTTGAAATGAACTCGTTTAATTTATGTAATATAGAAACTCAATAATCAACAGGAAGTTCTTGAAAATATATCATTCTTCTTTAATCTAATCAGACATAATAAAAATTTGTGCCTTAGGTTTACTTAGTCATTTTTAGCAACTGGTATAGAAAGTAATTACTTTATTCAGTTGATATTTTATGTGTAAATGATTAATTATATATCAAATAAGCAACTTGAGACCTGATCGGTAGTAATTTAGAAGAACAGATATTGCCTAAAAAGTGTAGATGTTTGCAATGAAGTTGTATTATAAACAACCTAGAAGTTCTATAAATGTAGTATATAATCAAATACAAACTATATCAAAACAAAAGCTTTCAAGATCTCTAAAAATATCTGTAGCTCCAGAGGAAGAAACCTTAAATATTTTCAGGTTGATTCCGTAAGAGTAAATCCCAATGTTATAAGCTGCTTGACATGTTCATTTCAGCAAATGAAAAACTTCTAAGGATTTAATTTTCAACATTAAATTATTTAGGAAGTTGGAAAGGGGATGTCATGCTCTCATTCTTAAACATAGATAATCTGCTACATATTCATTGTTAAATAGGAAAAAAAATTAGAAATCAATTCCTGCCTGTGTTACCAGTTGTGGTTTGAGAGAGTAAAGTAGGCTTATCTAATTATCTGTTGGCTTCACTCTATTATTATCATAACTATGGCAGTGCAGAACCTTCCTATGATAGCATAAATAAATCACATGCTTTCTTTTAAATTGTGTGTTCTCATCGTACCCTCTAGCCATTTCCAAAAAAGGTAGGGGCTTAGCTCAGCCATATCTTCTTTGACCTTGATGAACTTTAAGTTCTATAAAAGGACCAATGAAATTTACTTTTTCATAAACCATTAAAGGTATATTTTAGGGTACCCATTCCAGGAGGCCTACTCCTGCAATAGGGCTCTCATAAAACAAATCATTTCTCTAAGGAGAGGATCAGAACTGAGAGTGAATTATTAGCACTTTAATCATGAGCAAAAGAACACATTGTGAAAAGCTTAAACACCTTCCCAGGTCATGAAACTGGTAAGACAAAAACATGGAACACCAGAGGTAAAAAGTTGAACAAGGAAAGGTTGGCAGGTAGTGGAGGTGTTTAGAGCTCAAAGATTGGCATATGTGTTCCTCAGAATAATGTCCATTAATGTGGTTTTCAGGCTGTGGTTCTAGTAGTTAGTCACAAATGTGGGTCATGTACATAAGGTGTACTTGCTACTCTGTTGGTTAAACTAAGGTCTCCGTCAATGTTTAGTAGATGGATGTTCTCATTAATGTTGGTGAAGCAGGTTAGGAGCTATGTGGGGGCAGGAGCGGGTCTGGGAAAGTGCCCCTTTGCAGTTGGATGTTCTTATGGTATTTTGTTAAATGCTCACGCAAGGGTGAAGTTCTTTATTTCTGAAATTGGAATCACAATAATAGTTATTGGGTTGATTACTATGCCAGTTAAGTAATAGATAATATCAGATGATGCGAGTAGTGGTAATGGGTAATTATGTAGGATTATTTTTTCATATAACACTTCTTTAAAAATGAGCAGTTTAACCAAAATGAAGCTTCTCAAAATTTATTTTCTGATGTAATTTATTTTGACATGTTGTGTTTTTAAAAACAAATTACTTTAGATATTTTCCTGAATAAAAAGCAATATTTCCTATGGAATTTGCTTGTGTAGCCACAAGGGGAAAGATGTGAACACAATTAAGATTGTTTCAATATGACTATTTTTCAAAACACTCCAAATAGCTTGTACCATGCATGTTGAGACCACTGTTGCTAAATAGAACTAAGATCTTATAGAAACCAGACAATGGAATAAATGGATAAAGAGAGGGATAAGGCATTTGATGGAACAGACAAATATGGGAGAAAAAACTATAAACTATAACCCAAAAGTAGAAGGATTGAAAAGAGAGAAATGAGATGTTAGGAGTGAGAATATAAAGTAAGAATGCTTTACTGTATGAGGGTCTCTTACAACATTTATTTATTGTTTTCAGCTATAAAATAAATGTGCTTGTTATAAAATAGGAAACCCAGATATGTACAATGTACAAACAAGGAAGAAGATAATCAACAACTGTTAAAATCTTCCCAAATTTTTGTTAATAACATATATTTATTATATTATTATATTATATTATTATATTAATTCTACATGTTACTTTTTTTCTCAATATCATATAGTATCATCTTTCTCATGGATGAAGTATTTCTTGAAAATGTTACTTACATCACTTTCAGTGGTTTATAATATTAACACGTAGGGTATTTACATTGTTTTGCATTCTCTACCCTTATTTATAATTTGGGATACATTTACAGAAATAGAATTACCCAAAGACTTGGTGCTTATTGTTAAATTCCTTTTAAATGGGTTATCTCAGTTTACACTGTATCTAACAGCATAGAGAGAACTTGCTGTGAGTTTTGTTTTGTTTTGAGCTTTTATGAGACTATAAAGTGAAACACAATGTACAAAAAAATTGATGTCCTCTATTTGGGGGATTTTCCATTGCTAATTTTCACTCAATTTTCAATGTCTTCCCACAATGAAACTGACCATTTATGTGGGGGCTGGGGGTTAGAACTTTCTCCACTGAGGCCATAACCAAAATTTATATGAACCTGACTCATGTCATAGTCCAAGTAATTTATTCCAAAACTCAGCACCATGAAAATGTAAATGAATTATAATTCATCTTTACTGAAGACTGTTCAAAAACATACCCCCCTTTTAGTCTTTTTAAATGCACTTGTTAGATGCCTGATAAAGCTGTAAAGCTGTCAAGGAATTAAGGACTGTGAAGGAAATATAAAGTGACTGAAGTGGTTAAAATCCACCTCTTAACCCTGATCTCACTTTTCTGGTTTGCCTTTTATAAAGCAAAAACTGGAAAATGTTATTTTCTGACATTAGTGAGATTAACAGAACATTTATCTACATTGTTCATTTAATTGTGTGACTACTCACATCAACTAATATGAGAAGCTGTGTTAATGCTTTTAATTGCTAATCTCCACATGAACATTTATTTTGTTCTTTACTTAAATTGAACTGAAGAATAAAATGTCTTATGATAAAATATTTTAATAGTATTAAAATATTTATGTAGGTATGTATTCATTTTTCATATACTTATGTTTAATTATGTAAATTATATATGACTATAATTTATGAAATTTGAAAAATAGATTTCATTTGAATGGCGTATATAAGAAAGATATCTTTGATTAGCCATTTGGGCACCAGGGATTTTTTGCATTCTTTCAATTAAAGTGATAATTGCTTTATGAGCCATTATTTTTTTAATCAAGATCAGCTTTTCAATTAAAATATTATTTTGGTGAATGCTGGAAAAATGTGTCTTGAAAAAATTTAGAACTTTGGTAACTACAGTGATTTCTTACTATCAGCATTTCCTATGGTAAAGTATTTAACACAGAACATTTTTAAAGTAGCTATCATATCATGAAGAATTTTGAAAATTAAGATTACTATATATACCCTTTTGAGGGAAAGAGATCTCTGAAATTTGTTTATTAAAAAATATTTGAATTGCTCATAAAAATTATCACACAAAATTTGCATACAAAGATTCAACTATGAAGTTTTAACTATTATCAGAATTAATAGTGCATTGATTCTACTAATTATCACAACAGAGATAATAGAATATTCTTTCCTTTTGTGTATTAATCTGTTGCATAGCAGCTGGAGCAGGTTTGGAAGGGCCTGTGTGCTCAGGTCAGTGAGCCCCAGAGAAAAGGTTCTAGTATCCTGAGCAAGAGGGAAAGGTGATGGCTAGAGCCTGAGAAGAGTTTGAGTTCTCATATAGCATATCACTCAATAGTGATTAAACCTCAAAAGATTAAAAACAGTCGGCATTTCATGAGATAACAAAGAATATGCTTTCTGTTTGGACAGTGTCGGGTTTCTGTGACTGATATTGTTCCTCTGCTACCGTTGGCTTATTCTGTTCACCCACGTTTCTCCCACCCTGCACCCTTCACCAGGAGCACTGCGAATGGAAGAATTCAGGATACTGTTCTTCCTTTATTCTGATAGTGATGACATCTGAACAAAAATGTCCACATCCATATTCATTGTAAAGAAATATTGAAATTTGAGAACTAAGTAGGAATTGTTTACTACTTCCGCTAGTTTCACGGAACTATACAAGGTACTTTTGTTTTTAGGAAATCTTCCTGGCTTCATCCAGGCTGAGTGCTTTCCCCAGTATGAAAAGGACAGAATATGGTCACACGATTGTCAGGGGTAACGATTGGTCTATATTAATATGTATCATCAGTGCATACGTATTTTAACATAATTGTTTTATTTTTTCACTGTCTGCCAACGGCATGATCATGAAATTCAGTTTGTATTAATCAGCCTAAGGGGACGATAAATAAACTTGACTTGAAAATTGTATACTCTCCGTATAAAATTTAAAATAAAAATAATATATATATATTTTATTGAATAGATACTGAATTGAATATATAGCTTTGTTTGAATAGATTCAGCGCCCTGGAAGTCTTCTATGTTAGAAGGAAAAAGGCAGTGAGGATAAATAATCTTATTTTCCATAATTCATATTGCTGAGGTCTTGTGGGTATAACTTAATCCAAAGAAAGCTGAAGATTATAGCAAAAAAGGTTATTCAAACTGTGTTATCAGAGTCAAAGCAACTCAGTTCATTAGCTGAATAGATTTAAAGGTTTGTTATCTTTGATTTATTTCTGCTATATGGTATACACAGTATCTTCTCAACTAGAATTTTATATCTGTCATCATGGTGAATTTTTTTTTTTTATACCACATTGTCACACTGATTGGTTTTCTAACACAGAAAATACAGGGAACCTAATACTTGGTTGATACAATGATGGCAACATTAAGCATTTCCTTTGTAAACAGATGCAATTTATTTAGATAGGCTTGATAATTTACTGTCTGATTTCATTTTATTTGCAGTTATGTTTTCAAATATAATATTATTCATAATTATACTTCTTTTATACAGTAGTATCCTATTAAGATTAAATTGGGATAGGAATAATTCTAAGCGTGCCTATCCACTATAGTATTTTCTGTTAAAATAAATAATTTCTACTAAAACAACTAAATTACTTGGGTTTATCTTCATGGAGAGATTTCTCTCTCTCTCTCAAAAAAGAGGTGATTTCTCTCATCTGACAAGCCAAAAGCTATTGCTTCCAATGTAGCTTATAGAATTCAGTTCAAATTTTAACCTAGTTGGAAATAAACTGAGGACTGGTGGTCTTGTGCCTTAGAAAATTTAGTTAGGTTATCTATAAAGAGTCTGTATTATTAATATATTTCATAAATACATAAATTAATTTGAGTTGTACATGGAATTTAGCTTAGAAATTAGGGAAAGGAAAACAACCTATTTACAGTGAGTTAAACATTGGAACTAATTTCACATTTTAAAAAAGCCTGTGTTTAGTTCATTATAACAGGCTATGTAAAATACTACCTAGTTTTAGGTCTTTATTTTCCTCTAATTCTTCAGATTTTAGAATCTTTAAGTCCATAGTACTGTGTCATGGACACATTTAAGGGGTTGGCTCTATCAACAGAAATTACTGTTTAATTAAATCCATTTGAGTAGTTGAGAAATATATTCCTACAACTTTTTGGTACTTCTTAGGAACCTGATACTTGACAAACTCCCTGAGGGCATTCTTTATATTTTCATTCCCACAGAAGCTAACATTATGGTTCCCTTATCCCATTAAATGAGATAAGGTGGAAAGTTCTCAATATAATCTCTGGCACATCAGCCAAATAAAGAGTCATCCATCTGGGATTCCTGGGAGGCTTTATGAGAGAAGAAATTGTAGGCTGCTTCCCCAGTTCTCCAATCAAATCATATTTTTTTAAAAGTTCTTTTTAAGTTAGAGACATGTTTGGACTTATTTGGTTCAAATAAGTATGATTCTAGTATAAATAGAGATTTTCACACTAGTTTTGCTTTAATGTAAAAATATTAGCAAGTATTTCCACTTCCTAGACTAAAATAGATCTTATTATGATATTTTATTGTGGCACTCATTATACAGATTGATTTATTTTAAAGCAAAAAAGTTCTGGGTATTAACTGGATTTCTGTAAATGAGTAACTGTATTAAATATGGTATTTAATACTCAATCTGTGTGAGCATTCAGAGTATATGGCAGCAATTTTTTTTTTAATTTTTCTGCAAGTTTGCAAAGATGGCACTAATGGAAGTATTGACAACAGAAAGAAAAAAAAATACTCAGTTCCTAGTATCTATACCCATAGGTAATACAATAAATTAAAGACTGCGATTTTCATTTCAAATATTAGAGAGATGAGGGAGATACCAACAAAATAAATTAATAAACTATGTGGTTTTTAGAAAGCAATAAAGAAGAATAGGGAGTAGGAATGGAGAGGTAAGGCAGGGGCTGACTGACAATTTTAACAGTAAGAGGGTGACATTAATAACAGGGAGGAAGAAAGGGAGTAACCATGTGCATGTCTAAGGGAAGAATGTTCCAGACAGATGGAACACCATATATGAAGCCACTGGGCTGAACTGCCTGGTGAGCTGTGGTAATATGGCAAGACTATCACTAAAATGCAAGGGAAGATGGTAGTAGGCGGTGATGAAGTCAGGTAGCCACTCTAAGGACTTGGGCTTTTTAACTGAGGTACTTGGGAAGCCATTAGAGAGTGTCAGCAGAAGAGTGACATAATCTGACTCAGGGTTGTAAAGACTCCTCCTGTAAATCCATGGCATTCTTTAAAGCATATGTCTTATTTTCTGCACTTACACCTTACTTTCTTAACCTGATTATATCCTCCTTTAAGTCAAGGACATAAGGTATAATCAATCATCTTACATTCCCTAGAGCATCGAGAATAAAATAGGTGGTATAGTGGCATTCAGTAAATAATCAATTGATTTGGTTTGGGAGGCTGGAGCAGAACAGATAAAGCAAGCATTGCTACCAGCATTAGCAACCCCATACATCTTTCCTACACAGATCCATTAGTTTGCCTTGTAAACACAAGCAGTCCAATAGACACTGCTTTTCTGTCTTCAATCTAGAACCAAGAATAAATTCCAAACCATCCAGGTGCCTTTTTATTCCCTTTCAAGACACGTAGTTTGAGCAAGTATCCAAAATTAAGAACTTAGGCATTAAATGTCCCTCTGTCCTAGAATGCCTATTAGTCCTTTATACTTTTTTTAGCGGATCCTGTGATTTAACCAGAAAAATTTCCAATGTTCTCTTCATTTGAGAGCAGTGACGGCTGTCTTTAACAACAGATGCAAAATCATCTTTCTCCTATTCATTTCTCAGACATTTATGTCTTGCAGCATGTGAGAAGCATATTAAGTGGCAGTTAGGTAATAGTAGAAAGGTTTCCACAGATAATGCTTGACAATTCAATCAAAGAAAATCAGGAGGAACGATCCATGGAAAAAGGTGACTGCGAAAAGATTGGTGAGGTTCCCGTGGACATTCATAGGATAAAAAGAATGGTCCTTTGCCTTGCTTCTTCTACTTCAAAAATACAACGTCACCTCCCATTTTTACAGAATCCTAAATCACCTATCTACTGATGAAATTATAAAATTAAAAATCTCCAGTAAAAGCCTACTTAATTTAATTTAAAAATGCAAAGTAGATAATATGCTGATCGTGTGCATGCTTTTGTCTCCATTTATTTCCAGTTTATATCTCAAAAAGGAATATATAGTAAGGTTGTACTACTTAAGGTGATCTGTATGCTTGATCTAAAATTGCACCCATCAACAATATTTCCCATCTCTCTCCCCTGCCTTATTTTTCCTCATTAGTACTTCTCACTATTAGCATAGTATTTATTCTACTAATTCATGTTACTTCCTAGATATCACCTTCCTACTCTTATTAGGATGTAAGCTCCTTAGAATCAGATACGTATTTTTTAATCTATTTTACACATTATTCAACTCAGAACTTGAAAGAGTGCTTAGGACATGTTAGGCACTAAAAAAATATTTATTAATTGAGTGAATAAAACAAATAAGATACATTTCAAATTATATATGTACAGATGTTTCCAGTTTGTTGTGTTTTAATTTTATATATGCTACCCCATGACACAGAGAAGTTTAAATTTTTTTGTCTATCATTTGCTTAATGGTTTGTAAGCATAGTACGCTTTGAAAAACCTTATCCATAACAATGTTATAAAAATACTTTTTCACATGTTCTTTTATTCAATGGCTTAGGTCTTATGTTAAAATTGTATTTATCAAGAATATATTTTATATACAGCATGAAGGTGTTTCTATTTCCACTAATCTTCTCAGTTGTTTTGACATTATTTACTATAAAATATATCCTCACAGTATTTTAAAATTGTCTACCAACACCATGTAGAGACTGGAACCTCTTTCTGGACTTTCTAATCTTAATTCTTCATTGTTGATTTTTTGGCCTAATATGAGATTTTAACTTAATACAGTTTTAGATTTTCATATTTTGTAATTTATACCACTTAATTATAATTATCATTCTTAATTTTATTGATTCTTCTCAAGGATTTACTTGCCCAGCTAAATTATAGTATCTTTTTGTTGAGTTTTTTAAAAAAATCCTCTTGAAGTTCTCAAAGAGTTGTCATTTTTTTGTTAACTTATGTAATAATTTGAATAAAGTAGATATCTGTCCAACATTGTCTTCCTATGTCAGAAAACATTGTATACCATTTTAAGTTACATATGTCTCGGGTGCCTGGGTGGCTCAGTTGGTTAAGCAGCTGCCTTTGGCTCAGGTCATGATCCTGGAGTCCTGGGATTGAGTCCCGCATCGGGCTCCCTGCTCAGCAGGGAGTCTGCTTCTCCCTCTGACCCTCTTCCCTCTTGTGCTTTCTATCTCTCATTCTCTCTCTCTCTCAAATAAATAAATAAAATCTTTTAAAAAAATAAATAAATAAATTACATATGTCTCTCTGTAGCTGATTGTTGATTTCTTAAGTTTATTCCTAGCTGATTATTCTTAAAGAGTTTTTATATCTGAAGGAAAATAAAGTAGCTGTTGACTTTAAGAACTGTAAGACTAAGTCTATATAGTAAGAAAACCAACTTTTCAATTCATAAAATTTACAAATATGTGATGTATTTTGAAGGTCATAAAATAGTTCACTATGAATAATCAATCATGTACTCTTTCTCAGCCAATTTACTCAACTGAGAATTTCTTCAAAGTCCTTCACACCATGCTCAGCGGTCCAACTCTTTAAACTCTCTAACAAAAAGACACCCATAAATGGGAATATTTTTTGTTTCTGTTCTTTGTACTTCTAATACCTGGATCAGAAAAGAGTTGTCTTGTGGCTGTCCAGTTAGGGGCAATTTGAAATACTGGAAAACCCACTGACCATAATACAAGTAAAACTGAATTCTAATCCAATCTCCTACTAAGTAAACATTTACCTTTGACAAGGCACTTCGTTTTTTGAAGTCTCAGTGTCCTAGCTATAAAATTCAAGATATTGAATTTTATATTGAATCGGAAAGATAGTTTATTCACTCCGTTCTCACTGTGTTCCTAATACTGTTCTCCTTTGCTGAATATATGACAGTGAATAAGGCAAAGTCCCTTTCCTCATGGAAATCAGATCCTAGTGCACCAAGAACTCTTCTGGTTCTAACATTCTCTGTGCCTATTGCAAATTGTGATGAAGTGTGGGGGAGAACTAACCCTTACGTTATAATCAAGGAAGTTTTTAAGGTCCATTCAAATACAGTAATTTGGTGACTAATACCCAAACCAAAAGCTCAGTATCATGTAATATTTTAGGCTTTGTAACCTGAGTACTTATTTCTTCATGTGTCTGTGGACATGCTTTGCCTTTTTGAACTTCAAAATGCTCATGTGTACAAAGACGCTAATAATAGCTACCTTACTGGCTTATTTTGTGGAGTGAATGAGATGATATATGTGAAGATGCTAATATAGAGCCTTAAAAAAAGTGCTCAATAAATGTTAATTTTTAGCCCTGTTCAACATCCCCTATGATATAGTCCTAAAATTGGAACTTTTCTTCACCTGTGAGTTATATTAGATTGAGGTCAATCAACATAGAGATCACAATAGGTTGGAAAGCAAGGAAGCCTAAGACACAGCAGCAGCCTCTCCGTCTAACAGCATACTGATCTACCAAAGACCTCCTGGAAAGGCCATCTCTGAAATGCCACATATCTAAAGGTAGAGCTCGTTTAGATGAAGGCTAATTTTGTTCCCATCCCAACTAAGGATAACTCCAACTCTAATCAATGGGGAATTACATATGAAATATCCTAATGGAAATAGTGGTGACCTGGGGTATTTTGGGCAGAGACATATGCTGAAGTAGAAATTTTAGCGGCTTAAAAAGCATTTAGTTCAAGCCTTTGTAGTATGTTTTGGTGCAGGCTCGCACAGACAGTATATAGGAGCTTCAATTACTGAGTTCCTGTTTTTAGTAAATAGCTGCCCTGTAGGTCACTAAGTGCTATTGCTGACAAGGTTGTATATGAGAAAGCTTTTATTTTAATAACCAGTGGCAACTTGCACTTACAAAGAACCTTGCATTTCTCAAAATCCTTCTTTGGTTCAGAATGGCTACACAGAATTGCAGCCACCTCTGGAATAGTGATCCTAAACCAATTATTAACACAGGACTAAATGGGAGATAAAGAAAAGGAGATTTTGGAGTAGAGACAGAGCGCCAAACATTCTTACAAAATGTGGTTAAGGGTCTAATGGCCACATTCAACAAAAAGAACTTTGGTTAAAAAAATGTTTTTCTTAAGATTCATATGTAATAACATGCAAATAATTAAGCTCACTTTCCTCAAAAAGAAAAATAAGTTAGGCCTACTCCATGCAGACTCTATATTGTACTTGTCAGCTCTTAGTGTTATAGGTTTAGTGACCTTGGGAAAGTCATATAAGTTTTTTAATCTGTTTCCTATCAATAAAATTATGAAAACGTCTTCTCCAAGGATTGTTTTGATGATTAAATTAGGTGCTTATATAGGGCATCTTCTGCAGTGTGCAGCATATGGTGTTGGAAAATGAATGGTGTCCAAAGAGAAAACATAGTTTTAAAAATGCAATTGGCAGTTGTAAAAATAAACAGACAAAAATCTTTAAGGGGCAATGTTATATGCATGATTTTATATAGAAAACTAGGAAACATTCTCAAATGACATAATGAAAACCTCAAAATATAGAAAGGTAGACAATACTTACTGCTTGGAATTCTTCATACCATAAATAACATCAAACCGTCTTAAATGAATTTATATATTCAATGTGATTGAAATCAGATTTCTAATACAGTGTGCGCATGTGTGTAAAAAACTCCATTCCTAAACTGAATGAAAAGGGAAAATGGCTAGGAATATCTAAAACAATTTTGGGGAAAAAAATGGTAAGAAGATGTAGTATCAAGCTATGTAATTAAGAAAATATGCTGTTAGCAAAAGACAGGTAAGTACCCTCTTACAAAAAAGACAAATATCTTAAACATATATGGAAATATAATCTATGACAGAGGTGACATAATTAAATAGTACTACAATACTATTTATTGTACTGCACATAACAAATAACTACTAATTTCATAGAATGAAGACAGTTGTGAAGAGAAAAATTATAACTTAAACAATTTTGAAGAAAATCTAGAAGGTTGTCTTTATGGCCTTTGATAAGAAAAGAAATTTCCAGGAAACGCAGTCCGTAAAGAAAAGATTGATAAAATTTACTGTGAAAATGAAAACATAAGTTACATGATGGGCAGTAGATGTTATATATATTTGACAAAGTAGGGTCTGGTAGTTTATATTAAAAAAATACTAAGAAAAAGAAAACCTGTTATATGAAACTGAAGAAACAGGAATGGGTAGTAAATCAATAAATAGGGAAATGCAAAAATCAACAGCAATGAAAAACCACTTAACACATAAGAGAGTAAAACATTAATTAAAAATATAACAGAATATCCAGTGTTGTCTCGAATGCATAAAAATGGAAAATTTTATAAATTCCTGATCAAAGTAAGAATTTATAAAACTGCTCAATGTGGCAATATCTGTTAAACTGAAAAGAATATTACTATTTAAACTAGTACACACATAGTCACAATGATTCACTGTATTTTCTGTAATTAATTCTTTACAAATAAAAATGAAGATTAACTTAAATGTCTATTAAGAGAGTGGCTGCTGGATAACAATTTTCTTTCTATGTTTAGAATATGTAGGGATTCTTTTTTAATTTCTTAACCTAATTTTGTCCAAAATTCCCTCCCTCCTTCTTTCTCTCTTCTTTTTCCCTCTCTCTCAATTTCAAAAGTAATCACACTTCATAAGATTTGGAAGATTTTTTCAGAGACAAATTAATTCAAAACTGTTAAATCTGGAACTTTGAGAAGACTATCAAACAAGCCAATCTCTTTTAAACTACAAGTGTCACATATTTCAAGTGAATTCAGTAAAATATGAATAAGCAAAACAAAGGTATTAGTTGTATATACTTTCTGTAGACTTCTCAAACTTTGACTTATTGTTGGTGCCCCATGTGAACCTTTGCCTATGAACAGATGCATTGAAAAAGTTGGGTTTAAACTAAGCATGAAGAAATAATAATTAAGCGAGGTATAGATGTTTTGGAGAGCTGGTAAACTGCAATTAATGTAACTGTAGTTTCCTATGATGATATATATTATATTCATATGTTCTTTGGTACAAAGTAATATTTAACAAATGTGAAAAGTGTTTAATGTTTAATGAAGTTGTAACATCTTAATCTTAACTTTTAAAAACCTGTTTATGTTGGAATACGTTCACCTTAAAAAGGATCACACTAGTTACCCATCAAAAAATGTGCATTTCTCCAACACGTATTCTTCTTCAATTTTAGTATATCAGTAGTTATATATAAACCAAGTTTTTGATACATCAGAATGGAGTTTATTTTCTTAACAATACTTGTCACTGAACTTAAAGTTAGACTACCTTGACACATTTTCCCTGATGCACGCCTATTGCAGGGGTAAGGAAAATCCTTATTATATGGAAAAAAAAATTAGTTTGGTATATTCTATTCAGAGTCCTGGGTTAAAACCTAGGCTATATTGTCATCTCCACATTCAAAATCATAGTGTATTAAGACTTTTTCCACAGCTAACATCCTTGAGGTTGACATCTTCTTGTGACTGAGTAGATAGCAGCAAGAAATTCAATTACAGCAAGCCGGCTCTGTCATTGCACCTGTCTGCTTGTGCAGGAAATGATTTGTAAATTGGGCTTTATCTTTCCCATCCCATAAATCTCCTGTCCATAATTGACACTTGTCACCACAGATGAATAGTGGGAGAAAGAAAACAGAAAGTAAATGAGTAGCCCACCTGGGAAAACGATGTCTTGTTGCCTTTGGGAGTCATTTACAAACAGCGGTACCTATGGGCCAGAGTTTTTATCCATGAGCAGGTGGCAAACATTTTGCTATTGAAAAATACAGTGCCGGAGCAGAATCACAACAAACACTAGACAATCGAGTGATAATTAATATATAATATTTTCCAGGGAACAAAAACATGTCTTCCAAAGAAACAGAAGCTTTTCTTTGCTATTTTTGAGGCCTTCTTATTGCCATTGCACATTTGTAAGTATCAGGTTGGTGTCTGACCTGTCAAATGCATTCATGAAGCAAGCATTTTGCCTGTTTTGGAAGTTGATATTGTCACTTGTTACACAACTCAACATCAGTTCAAAGTTGTTTAATACCAGTGTTGACAGATTGGTTTAAAAAAGACATAAGAATGACGATGTTTTCTTTCAAATGTCAAAGAAAGGAACAAGGGATTTCATAAAGATGATCTTGGAGCAAGCACTAACCATAAACACATGACAGATAAACCTTCATATCTAATTCTCCTAAATGACTTATTTAATTTTATATTTCTTTCTGAAGTGTATCTTACATTGTGAAACATGTATATTTTAAAACAAGAAAAATATTTCAGAATGTATTAATAATCTCTTGATACTGAAATAGCAAAGTATTCTGAAAAATCCTTCTTAAGTTACGCCAAAATTTTGATTGTTTTAAATAAAAAAAAATAACCGCATGTGCAAATAAATTTAAAAACATCAAATATTTTACAAACTAAATTATGAATAACAAAAGTCATTGTGTATGCATCATGTATGGCTTTGCATAGTGTTTTCTACATATTGTTTTTCTGTAATTTAATTCTTAAGTGTGTCTTTTTTTATCAATATTTTTAATAATCTCCGACTTATTAGGAAAAAACAATTTATCATTCCATTGCAGTTTTGCAGGAGCCAGAATTATTCCTTTCACCTGTATGACTTACAAATAATTCTAACCAAAAGGGTAACATCTTCATCAGTCTCTGTCCTCCCATAGATCAGCAAATTATAAAGAGTTGATATTTGTCCTAAAATGGGAGCAGACGATTAGAAATGGAGCACTGGCAAGAGCATAGATTTGACTTAAATACCTCTACACCATTTACTGCTTCTGTACCTGGGGTTCCATGGGCTGTTTGCCTATCTACCTAGCATTTACAGAAGTTGTAAGCATTCTGTTATTTTTATACTACAGAATGAAAGTTTGTCTGAGGAAGTTAACTTACTTCTCTGTAGATTATTGTTAGTGTAAAATAAATGATTTATTTATGCCTACTTTAGTATGCTGGGCTTATAAACACAGTGGGGAATTTCTGGGATATTGATCTAAAGCAATAAGCATTTATAGCATAATACAGTGGTACTCCATAACCCTTTATCAGGGTCAGCTTTGTCATTTGGCAACTTGACTGAAGAACAAAGAAAAACCTATCAGTACAAACAAGAGTCCTGCATTTTTTTCCCTGCCTTTTCTTAAAGCAGCAGTTTTCAATAACAAGTATATCTGCTATTGTTATCTAATGAGTATGTTCAGTCTAGACATAGATATTTAAAATGCTCAGGTGATACCAACAATAGCAGGCAGCATTGAAAATAGAGATGTGAATATTGTTGTATTCACATGACAAATTGATTTAGAGCTTCTTTAAGTGGATACATTACTTGTCCAAATGTGAAAAAAACCTTTCAGTTTTTTCCACAAACATGTATGAAGTGTGTCCTTTTTGTCTGGTACTCTACAGTGTCAGGGATGTCCCTACCCCAGGGGAGCTCATATTCTGTAAGGGAGGAAGGCATATGAACAGGTAATTACCCTAGATGAAGAATACACCAAGTACTGAGAAGCTGAGCCTTTGGTTGTCTTGAAGTCGTGAGCAGGGGGTTGCTGGCACGCTAGGGTATAAGGATTTCCATGTAGAGGAAAGCAGGCAGCCATAACTATGGAGGAATGAAATAGCATGAACTGTTCAAAAGAGAGAGAGATTTTCCTTTTAAAGAAACTTGGAGGCATTTTGCAATCCTGACATATAGGTATGAGAAGGAAATGATGGGTAATGGTACTGGAGGAGTAAACAGAGGCCAACCATGACAGACCTTGGATACTGTACTAATATTATGGTAGCTACCATCTACTCTATACTTAGATATGTGAAGCACTTCCCATCTTTTCTCATTTTATGCTTTCAGCAACTCGATATTATCTTAAAGCTCAATATTATCTCCATTTGAGAGGTGAGAAAACTGAGTCATAATGGAAATGAAATGTGTCCAGAGTCACATAGCTTACGGTACCCAACATTGTGACTCTTAATTGGGATTTATTAAAAGCACTTCAAAGTATCAACATAACATATCAAGATATGTTTTAAAAGGTTATAATAATGTTATTAAGAAGTGTTAAGGTCATACTTCCAAATCAGTTAAATTAACAAAACAATATTTTAGCAAAGAAAATTCCCTATAATCAGAAAATATTACAGTTTATAGTTAATATCCAGAGTTTAACATATAATACTTCATATAGTAAATGTCATCCTTACATTAGAATATATTTGCATGGATGATTTCAAATTTTGTAGAGCATTTACCAAGTCATGTTCAAAATAAAAATAAATTATGTAGGACATAATAATTGAATAAGACAGTCCAGCTGTGCACTTTAGCAGATGCCTAAATATGGTATATCCTTGTGGACTTAAAATGTTCAGGGCTCCAAATATATTGCATTTAAAATATTTGTTAAATTTTAAAATGCCAGTTTACATTAAAACAAATGCAAACAATGTAAATGAACGAATAAGATGTCATTTGACATGTTTATTTCTCCTTTAATTTCTTTCCTAATAATACTAACATTTACTGAAAGATTGCTAATTCCTAAGTGCTGCACCGAGTGACTTATATTCATTGTCTTTCTAAATCCTTGCAACACTTTTTATTCCCATTTTGCAAATGAAAACTGTGTGACTCAGAGCAGTTTAGCAACTTGAGCAAAATGGTATAACTAGTAAGTGGCAGAGTTGGGATGGAATCTTTTCTGTGTGAAATCAAAACTTGTGAAGTTGGAGGTGGCATTATTAGCAATGCATTTTCTTTCTGTTTACTATAATTACCCAAATATACATATAAAAAAACCAATCATAGTGGTGGTGGTGGTGGTGAATTTCAAGCATGGGAAATCAAGTTTAACCTAGACTGATCTGAAAATAGTTTTTCTTCTAACTTTGGGACATAATGGAGTTATATATTTTTGCATTCATGTGCGCACACAGGTGTGTGTGTGTGTGTGTATGTGCGGGCATGTGTGTGTGTCCTCACCACCAACTGTCTCACAGTCAGGTGTCCTTTTGCACCTTATCAAAGGAATAATGTAGTTTTCCAAAAGGATAGTGGGCAGAAGCTAACTAACGTAATAGTTCTCATTTCTTCAACACATAACCTGGTAATCTGGCACCAGAAAAATATTATTTGTCTGTTACATAATGGAATGGTAGAATATCAATCTCTTTCACAACTTTTAGCAAATATTTTATTTGGCTTGTGTGGCTAGATGCTTAATGATAATTCTCTTTTTTGTTTGACTAAAAAACAAAAAACAAAAAAGCAAAAATAAAACTCCCAAACCATAAAAATCTTAGACTTCTGTTCAATTCAAAAGGTTTTATTTTATTTTTATTTTTTTAAGTTTTTGCTTAAATTCCAGTTAGTTAACATACAGTGTAAAATTAGTTTCAGGTGTACAGTGTACAACAACCATACAAGTACAGTATTCAACACTTCCGTACCACACTCTCTGCTCATCACAGAGAGTGCCCTCCTTAATCCCCATCACCTATTTCATGCACCCACCCCCTACCCACCTCCCCTCTGGTAACCAGTAAGTTTGTTCTCTGTAGAGAGAGGCAGATCAAAAGTTCTTATTTTAAAATACTATGGAAGGAAACTTCTATTTACAGTAAATTCTTAGTAGGTACAAACCATACAGAATCTGCTTTTCATTTTTCATTGATAGGTAGGACAAAATGTGTTACACAATTGTTTCTGTTTACCATCCAAGGCAATTTAGAACAAAAAAAAGTAATGTGTTCAGAAATTTGATGGAGTTTTCCAGAGAAGTGTACCACTGGACAAATTTTATTAGTGGACAAAATAGAAAATGTACACATTTTAAAAAGGAATTAAACAGTTGTCCAGTGAATTGCAAATATTAAGTAAACATCAGCAGGGTACTATTTACAACACAGAGAGTTGTGATATATTTCAATGTTGTAGTCCTTGCCTGCAGTTGTATTTTTTGTTTCATATCATTTAATGATGATGATGAATCAAATTTCTATTAACCAGGAAGTAGAATTATCTTTAATGAATCATTCATGTAACTTTCTGCCAGGACTCTAATCTTAAAATGCCTGGACAGTGGGGATCCTGAGGAAACTTGCTGTGGCACTGAGTGAGATAAGACTGTCATGTGAACGTGTAGTGGAAAGTGCTCAAACCCCTTCACTGCTTCACTTCTCAAGAACAAAAGTAGTTTGTGAATAGTCTACTGATTTAAGACGAAAGAGATAGAGGGCTCCTGGGTGGCTCAGATGGTTAAGCATCTGCCTTCAGCTCAGGTCATGATCCCAGGGTCCTGGGATCGAGTCCCGCATCGGGCTCCCTGCTCCTTGGGAGCCTGCTTCTCCCTCTGCTTCTCTCTCTCTCTCTCTTTGTCTTTCATGAATAAATAAATAAATAAAAATCTTTTAAAAAAAAGAAAGAGATAGAAAAATGAATAATTAACATAAAAATAAAACTAAGAGGGGAGAGAGAGAGTAGAAGAGGAGGAAGAGGAGAAGGAAGAGGAAAAGGAAGAAGAAGAAGAAGAGGAAGAAGAAGAGGAAGAAGAAGAAGAAGAGGAAGAAGAAGAGGAAGAAGAAGAAGAGAAGGAGGAAGAAGAAGAAGAAGAAGAGGAAGAAGAAGAAGAGGAGGAGGATGAAGAAGAAGAGGAAGAGGAAGAAGAAGAGGACGAAGAAGAAGAAGAAGAAGAGGAGGACGAAGAAGAGGAAGAAGAAGAAGAGGAAGAAGAAGAAGAGGAAGAAGAAGAGGAAGAAGAAGAGGAGGAGGACGAAGAAGAAGAGGAAGAAGAAGTAGAAGAGGAAGAAGAAGAAAGAAGAAGAGGAGGAGGAAGAAATTCTTTCTATTCCAGAGGAAAATTTTAGATCAGAATTTTGTAACAAAAATGAACCATGGTTAACAATGGTCCCTTAAAATTAAACCTGGCAAATTGACCCACAGAATTGAGGAACATCTAATGCTATGTCTCATATGTTAACTCTTGTTTGAACAGGGAATTGAAGTGTTAACAATTCCATACCTTTATTAAATATGGAGTTTATTTTTAGAAGATCTCAGTCAATAAGATTTCTGAGAATGTCTTACACAAATGAGAAATATCTTTAAAAGAATGTATAAATCTTTTATTTCACAATACCTTTCTGTAGTCACCACATGAATGAAATTAGCCATAGTATTTTGTTGGTAATAAATTGCTAACTACAAATATGAAGAAATGTTTAATAAATATCATTATGTATATGTATATATATTATACATGTTCATATATATAACTTATATTTAAAAGTCATTTTTATGACTTTATGGTTAGAAACTATGAGGGACTATAAGTATTCTATTACATGAAAAGTTATTTAGAATAAAAATTAAGATAGGTTTTATAAATAAATGTATACATATATCATTTTTGATAAAAAATAAGAGAATAGGTTTAAACTAAAATCCCTCATTATAATAACCATTTAAATAAAAATTCAGGAAATTGAAGCTAGCGTTTTTTCCTTATTACTATTTTTTAAGATTTTATTATTTATTTATTTATTTATTTATCTATTTATTTGAGAGAGAAGAGAGAGTGGGGGGAAGGGCAGAGGGAAAGGAAGAGAGAATCTCAAGCAGGCTCCCCCTGAACACTTGCCACTTGACCTCAGGTCCCTGAAATCATGACCTGGGCCAAAATCAAGAGTCAGTTGCTTAACTGACTGAGCCACCCAGGTGCCCCTTATTACTAATTTTTTAATTGGCATATAATTGACACACGATGTTATGTTAGTTTCATTTTGATGGGCTTTATTTTATTAACAAGTGTATTATATATAACCGATGATTTTATATGTCCTACTTGATCTCCAAAGTCCTGTGCAGCAGGTAGAACAAGATAAAATGAGAGAACTTGGTTGCATGTGGGAAATTTTTTTAATAAAATAAAATAAAGCCCCAGAATACCATAAGCAAAATTGTGCTAGGTACTTTTAAAAGCTATTAGTTTAAAAACTATTTTAATTAATAGTTTGAATTCGTTGGTATCAAAATTTGTCTTAGTGATATACTGAAAATTACCAAAAATTAATTGCTGACTTTCAGGTTATCCTAATTAACATAGATTGGAATCATTAATTTATTCCTATTTTTAATTTTTATTGTTATGTTAATCACCATATATTACATCATTAGTTTTTGATGTAGTGTTCCATGATTCATTGTTTGTTCATAACACCCAGTGCTCCATGCAGAATGTGCCCTCTTTAATACCCATCACCAGGCTAACCCATCCCCCTACCCTCCTCCCCTCTAGAACCCTCAGTTTGTTTTTCAGAGTCCATCATCTCTCATGGTTCGTCTCCCCCTCTGACTTACTCCCCTTCATTCTTCTTCTCCTGCTATCTTCTTCTTTTTCTTTTTTCTTAAAATATGTTGCGTTATTTGTTTCAGAAGTACAGATCTGTGATTCAACAGTCTTGCACAATTCACAGCACTCACTGTAGCACATACCCTCCCCAATGTCTATCACCCAGCCACCCCATCCCTCCCACCCCCAACCACTCCAGTAACACTCAGTTTGTTTCCTGAGATTAAGAATTCCTCATATCAGTGAGGTCATATGATACATGTCTTTCTCTGATTGATTTATTTCACTAAGCATAACACCCTCCAGTTCCATCCACGTCGTTGCAAATGGCAAGATCTCATTCCTTTTGATGGCTGCATAATATTCCATTGTGTATATATACCACATCTTCTTGATCCATTCATCTGTCGATGGACATCTTGGCTCTTTCCACAGTTTGGCTATTGTGGACAATTTATTCCTTTTTTTAAATCATTTGAAATTTTGTGATTTCTCCCTTAAAGAATTGCAATACACATTGCAAGCAGTAGTCAAAAAATGAAGTCTGATCTTAAGGTATACATACTACACCACAAAGTCCTATGAGATATTTTAGCACAGTAATTTGAAAGAAGAACTAAACTGGAAGTGAAAAACAAACAAACAAACAAACAATAAAAACACACATTTGCTTCCTAGAGGAAAATTTTAGATAATTTAGAGTTATCGTTTATTCATTAAGCCAGAATTTAATGGGTACCTAAAGACTGGGATAAATAGTGGGGACATATTGGCTAGCCAACCCAAACATGACCTCCCAACCTTATGGATCTTACAGTCTAATGGGGGAAACAGATGTTCATCAAATAATCCTACAAACACATGTAGTTTCCAGCTCTAAAGTGCTGTAATAGGGGATTTCCTAATTCCAGGAGAACACATAATAGATTGGATTGTATCAGAGAGGAGAAGAAAAGTTGGGAAAGATACTCTAAGAGGAACTGTCAGAATGATGTTTTAACTCAGTGCAGAAAGGAGCCTGACACAGCTGAGGAATAAAATAGAGTACCAGACACAGAGAATGAGGGGAGATTAAACATGGTGAGGCTGCAGAAATGATGGAGAGTAAGTCATGTTAAGAATTTTGGTTCTTATTCTAGAAGTCATGAAAAGCCAATTTTTAACAGCTTTCATTAGATACAATTTGCATACAATAAAATTCACATGCTTCAACTGTATAATTCAGTGATTTTTAGTAAATTTACAGAGGTGTGTAACCATCACCATAATCCAGTATTAAAACATTTCTGTAACCCCCAGTAAGAGCCACCATGCCCATTTATAGTCACTCTTCATTCCTACCCTGTAGACCTAGCCAAATACTAATCTATTTTGTGTCTATATAGGATCATCTTTCTAAATATTTCATGTAATAGAATCATGCAATGTGGGTCTTATGCATCTGGAATTTTTCATTAGCATAATGTTTTTTGAGGTTCATCCATGTTGTCCCATTTGGCAGGACCATTCATTTTTACAGATTAATACCATTCCCTTGTATATATTCTATCTGTTCATCAGTTGATGGACCTTTAGGTTGTTTCCATTTTTTTTTTGCTACATGAATAATGCTGTTGTGGACAGTCAGGTTTAAGAATTCATGTAGACCTATGTTTTCTCCTGGGTAGACAGGTAAGAGTGGAATTACTGGGCCATATGGTAACTTGATATTTAACTCTTTAAAAATTACCAAACTGCTTTTCCAAAGTAGCTGCTCCATTTTACATTTCCACCAACAAAGTATAAGAGTTCGTTTTTCCACATCCTTGTAACACTTGTTACCATCCGCCTTTTGATTGTAGCCATTTTCATGGGTATCAAGTGATATCTTAATGTGGTCCTAATTTGCATTACCTTAATGACTAATGAAAATGAGCTTCATTTTATGCAACCTTGAGGGAATTTGACTTTTTTTGAGGAGAAGAGGCTTGCAAAGGACAAATAAAAGAATTATCCACACAGAAAAGCTAGAAGAGTATGTCATGGAAGCCGAGGAGAAAAGGAGAGAAAGATTAATATTATTGTTACCAAGAATCCAATAAAAATGAGGACTGAGAACAGTACTATAGTGTGGATAGATGAGGGCATTGGTGGCCTTATCGGCAGGCAGCTCACTGGATAGGATGAGGTGGACCTAAACGAGACTGGAGAAGGTTGGTGCATGAATGGAAGTTGAAGAAATGGAGAAAAAGAACCTAGACAACTTTTTTTGACATATTTGTGTGTAATGGGGAGAAGTCTCTCTTCCATCTGCTGAGGAAAGGGAATGTAAGCTTGAGAAATAATTTTATTTCCATGGGAGAAAGTTGAGTTGATGTAAAATCTGCCAGGAACAATCTCATGTCAGGAAGAGGTTGGTAATATAAAAAAGAATGGGTCGGGCGCCTGGGTGGCTCAGTTGGTTAAGCGACTGCCTTCGGCTCAGGTCATGATCCTGGAGTCCCGGGATCGAGTCCCACATCGGGCTCTCTGCTCAGCAGGGAGTCTGCTTCTCCCTCTGACCCTCTTCCCTCTCGTGCTTTCTATCTCTCATTCTCTCTCTCTCTGAAATAAATAAATAAAATCTTTTAAAATAAAAAAAATAAAAAATAAAATAAAAAAGAATGGGTCATTTGTAGCATAATAAATTTATTCATTTACTTAGCATATACTAAAAGCCTATATATGGATGGTGGTTCCTTGATAGTACTATGAGTCACTGTGAGCCCCTCTTTTTCACATAGGAATTTCTCAAGTATAAAATGGTTAAGTGAAATAATGTCATTGAAAGGTATTCTTATAAAAAGTTCTGTATTTATGTTAGCTAACCTAAATATTCATGCTGTCTAGTAAATGTTTAAATCACCTGATACAACCTTTTCAGACCTGCTGTTGCCCTGCTCATGTTTCCTACAACTCTCTTGTCTACAGGGAAAAACCTTACCTGAAAATCACTCCCTGATGCAGCCAAACAATTTCCCACCTTACTCTTCTCTGTGACAGATAAAGACCTAGTGGTGTCATAAATATCTCGCCAAGTCCTCGTTTATGTAACTTTACTCGTTACACAACCTTACATGAGCCAGTGCCTTTGTTTAGGAATCTGAATGACTTCCTTTGGTCCTTACTGTTCTATGTTCAGAAGAGACATTCATTGAGGAGTTTGGGGAGAGGGGTGGGAATCAAGAGAATAATCTCCCTCTCTGCTATGGGGAAGATGAGGGTGGCAGACACTGCACTTTCCTCTTTAATATCAACTTCTTTCTTTTCATTGTTGTTATTTTTTAGGGCAGCAGGACATCCAGCTTAAATTCTAAAAAAAAAAAAAAATCCCTTTCCAGTCTAGGGAATGGAATGAATGAGACGTAAACAGAAGATTGCTAGAGCTTGCTGGGGAAGTTTGGCTTTCCTTATTTAGATCATGAGCATTCCACGTTGCCTTTTTATTGTGTGCCAGCACCGTGGATGTGAGAGCTGTAGGAATAGCAACAGCGTCCTATTGCAGCCATGAGGCAAAGGACACAAGTATCATCTTTAAATCCTGGAGCCACTGAACAAAATACAGCAAACTGCCCATCTGCAGAATACTTTTTTTTTTTTTTGGCAGCAGGAAAACAAAAACAAAAACATTAAAGCACTGTGTATTTGGTTGTTGTTGTTTTTTTCTACTTGCAGCCAAACAGACTCCAAGTCAGGGGTACACAAACTTTTTCTGAAAAGTCCTGGATAGATAATAAGTATTTTACATTTTACAGGCCATATTTTCTCTGTTGCAATTCCTCATCTTTGATATTTTAGCACAGGAACAGCCAGAGAATATGTATAAACAGATGCATCTATGTTCCAATTATTTATTTGTAAAAACAGTTGACTAGCCAGATTTGGCTCATGGCCACTGACCCCCTGCTCTAACTGATAAAAGGTAAAAGTGAAGATGTTTACATAATTGTATTTATGTTCTAGTTAGTTACTGACATGGTTATTTCTTGGTGGCTGGATACTACATAGGAATAAAGTAAAAACTCCGTAGGTGGCAAGAGGAGAGAAGCAGAAGGCAAGCAGAAGTTGATCAGTCTCTATCTCTGGCTAAGAGACCTCAGAATTTTAGGACGAGATCTTAATTCTCATATGGAGCACCTTGTTCAGTAGTAATTACAAACACATTGTATTCATTGTATTGGTTTTTCTGTTTAATAATAGTTCCTAGTATTCAAACTGGATTGTTTAACTCCTTTTCTGAACTAGTGTACGATATTTAGGGTCAAATATGTGTTTGTGTGCTAACTTGGCAGCCAAAATGCTATGTATAATATTGTATCTATGAAAAATGAAGTCCAAATTACAAACAACTAAACCTCAAATTAACTTTTGGAACCAAACATTCATGAATCTGTAACTCTCCCTGCATAGAACTATTCATTATAAGCTAGATTTTCCCAGTGCATAGAAGTGACTCCTTGGGTATAAATTGGCCACTGGGTAAACTGCATTAATTTTCTCTTGAAACTAAAATATTGCTTAGTAAATTAATGCCACATTGCACCATTGGCATCATACAGGTTTAGGGAATTTAATGAAGTTTTCATTTATGCCTAACTCCCTAAGCAGTGTCTTATACACTGTGAAACAGTGACTTTAAAATACAAGCTACAATGGTAGTTGAAACATAGTTAGCAGATTCTATTAAACGAAGTGCTCCAGTTATAATAAATTCCTGAAGTCCACTAATAAATCACAACTGGTATTGAGAACTTATTATCAAGCACTATGAATTTGTTAAGTTTATGCACATTGGAGAGAAAATATATTCAGAATACCTAGAGAAATTGAGGTGATAACATTTTACACTTAACACAATTTAAATGAGGTAGTTTCAGTGAGTTTTGAGATACTTCAGGTTTATTCTTTTTCTTCTCCTCTTCCTTACCCTGAGCTTCTTCCTTCCTTTCCCTTCCCTTATTTCTTTCCTTCTTGAATAATTCAACTTAGAATGGGATTAAAATTAAAATCAAAATTAATTGTAACACCACCAGAGTGATGATTTGGGGGAAAAAATATAAAAATAAATAAAATAAAATGAACAAAACCACAAATGGGGAACAACTTCTGCAAAAAATAAAATTGTTAGATAATATTCTAGAAAGTAGGATGGTTTGGGTACATACGAATTTTAGGCCTAGAGAAAAATAGAGTCAAAAACAATTCATACCAGAGTAGAAGATACAGAGGAGAGAGAATAAAAAGAAAAAAGTAGGAAAGTATGAAATCGATAGCAGCCAGAGTATAATGGAATTGGTCATTCTCTTCAATCATTATCAAGAACTTTGAGATAGAGTAAAAGAATGGCATAATATGGAACTGTCAATCTTATATTCGCTGTCTTAGGTTTTGGATTGTATGACTTTAAACATTTATATCATTCTATAAGTGGATTCACCCTCAATTATATATCATATAATGAAGTGGCTTTCAAAATAAGTTTAAAATATTTATTAATAGTAATTTACAGAGGCATACTTTATATCTTTACTTTGGTACATTCATATGTACATACGAACACTTGCATGTGAAACATTTTTATGAAACTATTATGTGCAATGAACACTCAATTGTTATTCTCTTTTATTAATTTTTTTAAACTTTTGATAGCAATAGATTTTATTGATTTTACAATAATGAAAAATAGTGGTATCCTGGAAAAGGATTTGGGGGAGGAACTAATGAGCTCTGAATGCAGTGGAGTCATATAGCAAGCACACAGTGGCAGTCAGTAATGCAAGTTTTATTCTAATGGAAAATATGATGTTTTCTGAAAATATGTAACAAACACACTGCTTTAAGGCAAAACTCATGTCTCCTCTTTCTTTAATATTCTTCTTATTGACAATGTTCCTCTTAGTAAACAACCTACATATTTAAATACATGCTTTACTTCTCCAGAAAAATAATTTGTGTATTTCCAGAATATTGTTATGATATACTGAACAGTATTTTAAACATTGTGTAGATATTTAGGGGAGGAATTAATGAGCTTGCTTAGCCACAAATTTACACCTATGTAAACGTGTATAAAATATTAGTATATATTATTACATAACTTAAGAATATTCATGTGATTTCATGATATATGTAATAGTGTGTAAGTTAAACTTATCTAAATAAGGGATTATAATCATGTACATATTGTAAGGCAATATAGAGTAATCGAATACAAATATCAAATAAAATAATTTAGACAGTCTATTTAAAATCAATTAATAGGATATTCGTGTTATAAAGAATGTAGATAGTTATGAATATTATAATTAAAGATATTCACAACATTAGCATTTGGACTAAATTAACATTTCAAAAATTGTCAACTGTTATTACAATATTGTTGTGATTGAAATACAACACAATTTTCTCTTCATTTATAATAAAACATGTTCTAAGACCAATGAAAATGTACACAACTGAAAATGTTATTTTGATGACATGTAAGGGAGGTTTTGGTCATTAACAAATGTGTGTTATTTATATTATATATTTATACACCCACACATATCTCTTATTCTATTTAAGGGTTCATTTTAATTATTAAAAAAGGTCTGGTTGTGGGCCATAGTCACATTGTTGGCCTTATAAATAACGTAGTCATTAAGATGTTGACAGAAAAATAAGTTAATTTGGATTTGGAGAAGTAAATATTTACATGTTTGAGGCAGATGTAAATAGAATTTAGACAGGGAAAGAATTTCAGTGTCTAAGGAAAAAGATGAGTAAAAGCTCTGCACTGTAATGTGAGAGCAACTTATTTTCCTAAACGAGAATAGACTGATTCTGAATCTTAATTCTGCTACTTACTGTGGCATCCTAGGGAATTTGTTTAAACTGTCCAAGCCTCAACTTCCTCAACTACAAAATGGGAAAAATAATATGCACTTTGCATAGCTATTGTAAAGTAAATATGACATATAAGCATGACAGTAAGTATGCAAATAAAGTGATTATTTGAATGTCTGATAAATAAATAAATAAATAAATAAATAACGTAGTCTTTAGCTATCTATAGATTCCTGGAAAATTAGAGATGGAGCCAGATTACCTGATAGAACATGTGATGGTGGCTTTTAAAAACTATCCTTCAAAATATTTGCTTTCTTACCACCCAAAATAGAGAAGAGGTTTGCTTCATCTGTATTTTGCTCTCAATTCAACATATATTACAATATTTTTAAAAAGATGCATATTGTTGGTTTCCTTCCTGGTTTGATAGTTATTTCATTTTTTTTAAGGATATATATCCCTTCCAAATGACTTAACATTAATGTCTTTCTGTCTAGCTGGTACATATAAAATAGTATAAATTTCTAAATTTTAGAGATTGAATAAAAATTCTCAATATAATATTTAAAAATGTAACTGTTGTCAGCATTTATTATGGAGAGCACTGGAACCCCACCTTGAAATGACAATTTATGTTCCTCCCAAAGCTGCAAAGGAATTGTTCTCAAACTCAGCTGTACATTAGCTTCATCTGAGAAGCCTTTGAAAAATACTGATGCCTGACTCTGACCTTAGAGTATTCTGAAATGAGTCCCAGGCATCCATAAATCCAATACAGACAAAAAAGTATAGGATAATAATACATAATATTTTGTTTTGAGTTCTTAGCATGTGCCAGGAATGGTCTTAAGTATTTAATATGTATCTATATATGAAATTTCTAGAACAATTCTATTTATGAAGTATGCAATCTAATTATAGCTCTTTGAAAGCTGAGAAAGCTAAGGCACAGGGAGGTTCAAGGTTGCACAATCTGCAAATAAACAATGGAACCCATGAACAAATCCAGTAGACTAGTTCACGGGGGCTATGCCCTTCACTCCTACACTCTACTGCTTCTTTAAGTTTCCTGCCTTCAAGGAACATGAGAGTAGCAGGGGGGATTTTCAAAAACTACAAAATAACTAAATGTTACATCATGTAGTACTGTCAACAAGGGAAATAGTATTTTAGGGAAAAAGTAATAATTCTGTATTAGCTGAAGCAGAGGAAAAATGATTCATTAAGTTGTGACTTATTGGTGGAGGCCACTAGAGAGAAATCATAGGCTGAGTCTTGAATCAGGCTCTGTTGTTATTTAGTTAATATAAAGTTATCTCTTGCGGATTATAGACCTGACAGCAACATTCCTGATAATTAGTTTAATATGTAGTTATACCAAATAGTGAATTAGAAATGATTTTTTGTTTTGTTTTGAAACAGAGAAAGTTTTGTGTGGCTTGCTCTTAACTGCCTCCCAAGAATTTACTGGCACTTGGTTCACATCTCATCTATTTACTTGTGCATTCAAAATGTACATATTCACATTTTAACTCGTTTTCTACATTTAAATCTCCTTGAAAGTGAGAACTTTGGCCTCATCATCTTTATGGTCCATTCAGTTCTTTGTTTACACTATATGCAGTCATGAAAAATTTTATGTTGAATTTATAAATGAATGAAACTCTCATCAGAAATCAGTAACAATGTTGTTAGAGTGATCTTACCTTCTGGGCATTTTAGTGTAACAGTGAAGGATACTTAAGACTAATGCTAGAATACTTTTAAAAGACACTGCTACTCAGAATGCTAATATATGGTAAGTGGCTTGCCCCAGAAAGAAAATCACCAAGGAGCCTGCAAAGAAAAAGAAATGCTTCTTTCATCAGGAAAGTTTTGCTAAGTAGAAGATGTCAGCTGAGAAATAACAAAAAAGTACTTGCTGCCATAGATGTACATTTGACACAAATTCCTCACTCTGCATAGCCCACTGACTTACAGCTGCAATTGGAGTAGCCAGTCTGCACTTAGAGTGGTACCATCTTAAACATTTAAGTGATAATAAATTTATTTATTACTCATTTCCTGTTATGAAGCAATGACTCTAAATGAGTTTTAACAATGGCCACATTTTGCCTAGTCAGTCCAAATAACTTCACCCACCTTTTTTCTGGCAAGCACTAGATTGCTCTGAAATATTTTATTCTCCTTAGAAGATTCATATTAAATACTGGTTTACCAGCAGTTTCATTGTGTCATAATATACAAGAGAAAATGGGAAAGGCCTATGTTTATTGATAAAGCCTGGTCAAGTACATCATAGTATAATAAACATAGTTGATGAAAGAGCTATGCAGATCCGCATGTGTTTAATAATGCAATTTTTTATTTTTTTATTTTTTGTAAGATTTTATTTATTTATTTGAAAGAGAGAGAGAGAGCACATGAGAGGAGGGAGGGTCAGAGGGAGAAGCAGACTCCCTGCCTAGCAGGGAGCCCAATGCGGCACTCGATCCAGGGACTCCAGGATCATGACCTGAGCCAAAGGCAGTCGCTTAACCAACTGAGCCACCCAGGCGCCCTAATAATGCAATTTTTTAAATGAATTATAAGGGAAAACATCAGGGTTTTGAACTGTGCTATGAGAATAATGCCATTCTTGTAAAAAATGCATATGCTTGTATGCACGTAGACTATTTCTGGAAAGATTTCAAAGAAACTGTTGCTTTAGGGAAGGGTAACTTTGTGACATGGGACCAGACGAGGAGGGAGTCTTATACCTTTTGAATTTTGTAGCATATACATGAATTTGCCCTTTTGAAAAAAAAGTAATTAAAAAATTATCTACTCAGTTTGACCTCTTCTGGTATCTGCAGGTTCTAGGACTATTGTATTGAGCAGATCCCTTAGGGTCTCTTCATCATTATGGCACATTGTGGATTCTTAACAAATGTTAAATGAATGAATGGCTGCTCAGCTTTCCTCCTTCTAGTGTCTGCTCTCTCCTGGAATTATCATGCTGTAGTTGAAAACAGATGGGAAGTAGAACTTAAAAACATGGGATTCAATCTAAAATCTGCCCCCTGAGCAGATGCCACCTAATTTCTGTAACCCTCAGCTTCTTCACCAATAAAATGGAACAATACCTACTTCACAGGGCTGTAGTACGGAAGGAAAAAGATCATATACATATACATTATTATATAAAGAAGATTATATATATGAATGTTGCCAACTGTAAGGATTTATAGAAATGCCACAGTGCCCTGCATCTAATAAATGCCAAATACATATATATTAAATAGAACATGGTCCCCAATTTGCAATGGGTTCGACTTACAATTTTTTGACTTACGATTTTTTAACTTTACAAGGGTGCAACAGTGATACATATTTACTAGAAATGGTACTTCGAATTCTGAATTTTGATCTGTTCCTGGGCTAGTGATATATTGTACGATCCTCTCTTGTGATACTGCTCAGCAGCCCTGAGCTGCAGCTCCCATTCAGCCACACAATCCAAGGGTGAACAGCTGATATGCTTACAACCATTCTGTTTTTCACTTTCGGTACAGTATTAAATAAATTAGATGAGATACTCAATACCTTATTATAGAATAGACTTTGTGTTAGATGATTTTGCTCAAGTGTAGGCTAATCTAAGTGTTCTGAGCATGTTTAAGGTAGCCTAGGCTAAGCTATGATGTTTGGTAGGTTAGATGTATTTAATGCATTTTCAACTTAGAATATTTTCAACTTAGATGGGTTTATCTGGCCATAACCCCATCGTAAGTTGAGGGAAGATCTGTAGTAAAAAGTAGCATAACCTATTGATTAAAAAGATAGATGAAATATATGACTTAATATCAAGGGTCCCTTAACCTCTCTGAATTTGTTATATTAGGTGATCATTTACTCCTTCGTAGGTATGACTGGCTTGAATAGTATAGCTAGTTCTGAGAAGCTTCCTATTTTATACCTCCTGGCTATATAATATTTCATTTTATTTACATTGAGAATTACAATTACATTGTAATTATATGAAAATTACTAATTAACCGCTCATCAATTAACATTTTGGAAGTTAGCAGGAGTTCCGATATATGTTTAGGACCAATAGCCACAGTAGCTTTCTCCACAACCCTTACCTCCTTGCCCTTATGGCATTTTACGTAGAGATTCTGCCAGGAAGTGCTAACTCCTATGGTAATTAATTAAACATGCAAACAATTGGTTCTTAATCATCAGATGATAACAGAGAAGAAAATTTTATTCTCAGCCAAATGTTTTGTCAGATCATTTTTACAAAGATGCTGTGACTATTGCTTTAAAGAAAAAGGCCATTCTTAGTTATTCAAAGAGTGGAGAAGTGACTTTCATTGTCCCGGTTATGTATTTTACCACTCTACTGGAAATGTATTGACATGACTTACATATATACTTGGCTTGGATTACAATCCGGGATGCTTTCTTTTCCTGCGCTATTAGGTTCAACATCATATTCACTTTTTTTTTTTAAGATTTTATTTATTTATTCATGAGAGACAGAGAGAGAGAGAAGCGGAGGGAGAAGCAGGCTCCCCACTGAACAGGGAGCCCAATGCAGGATTCGATCCGAGGACCCTGGGATCATGACCTGAGCCGAAGGCAGATGCTTAACCATCCGAGCCACCCAGGCGCCCCTCATATTCACTTTTTCAGAGAACTTTCAGATCTTATTTTTAGCTCTTACTGAAGTTGTCTTTTTAATAATTGTTTTTAAATTTATTTAGAAGCTTTGAGCAGTGGCAGTATCGTAGCCAATGAGGTTTATCCGAGGCATGATTATTGCTAATTAAATTTATTTAGAAATCTCTTCTGTGATATATCTTATTATATTGTATATCTTACATTTTGAGTAAAACATCATCATCCTAGTGGGTGTGTTAAATAGGTAGCAATGCAAAGTATATAATTTAATTTGGAAAAGATCAATTCTTTTTCCACTGATTTTTTTCAACTACTTACAGAATGAGACTTGTCTGTTTTAGGCAAAGATTATGCTTCTATCCAACCAAAAATAATTTGACAGACAGCTGTTGCAAATTAATTGTTCATAATTGCTGCAGACTCAATTGCCCTTTGTCCCTGCACTTTCTCTTTCATATAAAATTTTGTATTTATTGCTCATAATATTATTAGTGACCCTGTTTTTTTCATACCCGGGAAGTTAAAGTTAGTGAAATCACGTGTTAGAACTTTTTTAAAAGATTTATTTATTTATTTGAGAGAGATAGAGCACATGCATGAGTGGGGGGAGGGGCAGAGGGAGAACATCCTCAAGTGGACACCCCGCTGAGCGTGAAGCCCCACAGGGGCACTAAATTTCAGGACCCTGAGATCATGATCTGAGCCAAAACCAAGAGTCGGATGCTTAACTGACTGAGCCACCCAGGTGCCCCACATGTTAGAATTTTTATGTATTCTAACATACCCTAAAAATGAAATTGATACATTACATGATACTCAACTGGATCATGTCTACTTATGGCCTAGTGTTTGTTCTTGAAGTAAATTTCTATATATTTTTATACATTTGTTCTGTAGTGTAAAAATGAAACATCTGTGGGGAAGAGTAAGAAAGCTAAAAGTTGCATTATAAAATGCTAAGCTCCTAAGATTACACATATTTGTTATTTCACGGATTGTTAAAAATGCATTCCGGGGACGCCTGGGTGGCTCAGTTGGTTAAGTGTCTGCCTTCGGCTCAGGTCATGATCCCAGGGTCCTGGGATCGAGCCCCACATCGGGCTCCCTGCTCAGCGGGAAGCCTGCTCCTCCCTCTCCCTCTGCCTGCTTGTTCTCTCTCTCTCATTCTCTCTCTCTCTCCCTCTCAAATAAATAAATAAAATCTTTTTTAAAAAATGAATTCCGTACTGGATAGCAAATAAAGCATTAAGTAAAGACTATTATTCTATTATTGTCAGATTTGCATTTAACTGTGTTCTAAAAATTTCATTTTTACTTTTTGTATTTACCTAATGGAAATCTAACAACTGTCAATAGTATTAACAATTTGAAATGCATGGTGAAAGGTCATTTCATGCTTGTTGACTCATCTTACCTCATTGTATTGTTTAGAAATACAAATACTATTTTTTCACTCATAATTCTTTATTGAAATTCAGTTGAGAACACTTAACTGTAGTAAAAATAATGACTAGTATAAAGAAATTACTTTTTAAATCCAATATCAAATTCATGAGCTTCATTGAAGTTCTCTTACAAACACACACAAACACACCTTTCTTCCAAATGTGTATTGGAGATTTTTTTCCTATAAGACATTGCATTCTGACTCCTAATTAAGATCAAAATTCCTTGACTCTATGCTATTTCAACGTAAAGTCTGACAGATCACGTTATTAAACTATCCTATTTTATCTATTATCTTATAGACTTCATTAAAATTACGGTAAGTCTATTTTTGTTTTTTGTTTTTTTTTACTATGTGTATTAGCTTTTTCTGGCTACCATAAAAAAAAAACTACCACAAAAACCTTAAAACAACACCCATTTATTATCTTCGAGTTCTATGGGTCAGAAGTCTGAGTGCAGTGGGGCTGGCCTCTCATCTCGAGGCTCTGGGGAAGCATGTCCAAGTCCATTCATGTTGTCAGAATTTAGGGCTTTTGTACTTGCAGAATTGTGGCCTCCATTTCCCTTCCTCTGTCAACCAGGGCCAGTCTTTGATCCTAAAATCTATGATCCTAAAAGCCCTGTATCTTCTCATGTATCCCATGTGGCCCCTCCAGCAATGGCAGGTTGATTTCCTCTCATGTTTCAGATCTCCCTGGCTCCTCCTTCTATAGCATTTCTCTGACCCTGGCTGGAGAAATTTCTCTGCTCCTAAGGGCTGACATGATTAGATTGGGCCCACTGGCAAAGATCCAGGATAATATCTTTATTGTAAAGTCTATAACCTTAACTACATCTGCAGTGTCCCTCTTGCCATGTAATGTTGTATATTCACATGTTCCAGAAATTAGAGTATGGACATCTTTAGAGGGCCATTCACCTATTCATGCAATGTTTTTAAATTGTCTTTTTCCTCCACTTCATGCTGGGAAATTTTTCCATACCTGTAGGTAAATTTAATATTTTAGTGGGAAAAAAAATGGAGACTTATGAATATTTTCCATCTTGTAATTTAAATATATCTGCTATACTTGGATTTTAATTAGAAATTGATTAAGGGGCGCCTGGGTGGCTGAGTCGTTAAGCATCTGCCTTCGGCTCAGGTCGTGATCCCAGGGTCCTGGGATCGAGCCCCACATCGGGCTCCCTGCTCGGCGGGAAACGTGCTTCTTCCTCTCCCACCCCCCCTGCTTGTATTCCCTCTCTTGCTTCGTCTCTCTCTGTCAAATAAATAAAATCTTAAAAAAAAAAAGAAATTGATTAAGATCAAAAAATCTTATACCAGTGCTTGAAGCTCAAAATCTGTAAAATGTTGATTGGTTCAAGTCTGTACATAAACCCACCATTCTTACTGATTATATTTAAATTCAAAGCCTTCTACTAATAATTGCAGCCCACAGATTTTACCTTTTGGCCTGTTATTAGATTTCTGATTTCCTTTTGCATCAACTTCATCAACTTTGTTCTTATGCTGTTGAGATTTTCCACTTGAACCACAGAAACCATTTTCTGAATTTTCTAAGATTGTCTTTCACTGTCAATTGCAGAGACTCTGTACAGGTACCCGATAAGTCATGAGAATCTTCCATGTGTTTCTTCCATTGAAATTAATTTTTATATTTGAATATCGCTAGAAACTTAGGTGAGAAATGAATCTGTTAATCGTTTGTTAGAAACCCTATTAAAGGGGCACCTGTGTGGCTCAGTTGTTAAGCATCTGCCTTCGGCTCAGGTCATGATTCCAGGGTCTTGGGATCAAGCCCCGAGTCAGGCTCCCTGCTCAGTGGGAAGCCTGCTTCTCCCTCTCCCACTCCCCTTGCTTGTGTTCCCTCTCTCACTGTGTCTCTCTCTCTGTCATATAAAATCTTAAAAAAAAAAAACCTTTAAAATTTTATATTTAAAAGCTCCTCTCTATGTGGTATTTGTTTTCCTACATTTTCCAATTTAGGAAATTTATTATTGTTGGTTACTATTTTTTAGCTTCACATCAATTCCCATTACAGTAGATTTTGTTTCACTTTGCTAATTACAAAAATTATAATTTAAATATCACAACACCTAATTGGATCTTAAGTATGTATATAATTTACTTGTAGACATTTCTTTTCAAAATTAACTTCAGATTGTAGTTAATTGGGTATTTTGGTGTAACAGTGAGTGTATTGGTGAATTGTTACGATATGATTAATTAAATCAACTATATTAAGCATAGAAATCATTATGTCTTAAGATTGAAGAACCTTATGCCACTTCAATTTTACTTTTACATAGAAGTTTATCTGAAAATAATGACTCTGTTAGAATCTACTTGCTTAGAGATGTTGTTTATAAGGTATATATCCTTATGCCTAAGATATTGAAACTCAAGGGAAAATATTATCAATTCTCCTGTACTAAAATGTTGCATTTGAAGGACATAAGACAAAGATATTTCCTATCTTGCATTTTGCCTATTCTCAAGGGCCATGTGCTAGTACTTCTAGCTCTGACCCTCTTAAATGTGTGACTCTATATTGTATCAGCAGGGGACACATTTTTAAAAAGGAAATATCCGGAAAATCAGGAGTATAGTCATTTATAGATGTGGCTCCTTGTACAAAAGAGGGAAAAGTCACTATTAGTGGTGTGATATGGGTTTTAAAATACCATATATTACAAATGTATTTTTGACATCTTTTTCCCCCAACCCTCAAATTACCATAATTTTATTGGTAAAAGTTCTTTTCCAGGATGAAATAATGATTATAATTGTAGTGTGTAACTTGCAGAAATCAAATCTCGTTCTATACTTAGATTTTGCTGCAACGTATCAGAAACTAAATGAGGTACATCTATACCCCACGTCTCCTCCATACCCTGAAGAATTCAGTGTCTCTTCACCTTACTTTTTAGGATAAAGACTAAGCAAAGTGTCGTATAGTTTGCTTTACACTGAAAATCACATTAAGCTAGGTGTGTTGTTTGAAAGAGACCTAGCTGGCACCTCTTAGCTCTCTACCTGTTTCCAGCAAATATTTTTCCAAATGGCACACATCATAAACCCCAATCAGAGACCAGCAGCTTTACTGAGTAATTCAGTGTATTAGCTACTGCAGTATTCTTATCTGTGCTGCATTCTATTGTTTTTACTGAAGTTTAAATACAGATTTTTCTGAATGATTTTAAGTAAATTAGACTATTGGAAATTATTTGCTAAGTAGAAGCTCACCTCAAAATTCGTTGGGGTTTCTGTTTCCCCAGGCTATGGCTTGAGGACGCAGCCTCTAACATCTTGGGCGACTGAAATATGCTAAGCATGTTCTGGATGGAGAGACAAATCACTTTAGAAACAAATTCTTCTTCGCTGCATAGATTCAGGTTTTAAAAGTCATGGCAAAAATAAGATTTCTTATTAGAAATTTGTTTCATTGGAAACATATCAGAAACGCATTTAGTCTGTAAACACAGTCTGCTGAGTACTTCAGCTGCATCCCCCTAAAGGGAAAGTTGTTCCACTTAATCTGCCCTAGTTACGCTTCTGTTCGTAATCTGAGAGGAAATGGGAATCATGCATCTTCCATGTCCTTCCCTCAAAATTGCCATGCCAGAAAGAAGTGAAAAATGTTTTTCCTAGACGTTGATACAAGCAAATATTAAGAAGTAGAAGTAACAAAATAAAGTCAAAGGGATAAACATCAGAAGCTTGCTTAAACAGCTTTGGCCCCATATAATTGCTTTTCTGTCAGCCGGATTATTAACAATCTTGGACATCTGAAAATTAAATTAACAGGCTGAAAATATTTTACAGAATGAGATAGAGCATGATACATGAAACATAATGACCCCACTGAAATTCAGCCAAGCCAGTGCAGCTACTCATTTAGACAGAGAAGACAACTAGTTAATCATCACCGAGCAAATTAGACAGAGCAAATTAGTTTACTACATTCCGCAGTCTTAGCTACCAAAAAGAGTATATGCCACTAATGAGAATGAAAGGACTCTAAGCATATTATTATCTATATAGAAAGAGAAAGCAAAGTTGTAGCTTGAATTGCTTCTATCAAAGCTTGAAACCCAGGTTACGTAGACCCAAATTACATGTGCAAGAGTCTTTGTGTGTGTGTGTGTGTGTGTGTGTGTGTGTGTTCACACACATTTAAGTAACGGTAGCTTTAGCATTCTCTTGCATCTTGACCTAATGAAGTGTAAAAAATTTTTCCCAAGATTAATTGGAATTCTTTGGGAATACACATACATACACACACATACAGTTAAAACATAAAAACATTTTTAAAAAGTGTGATCCCTTTAATTGACTAAAGTAGCCATTTCATATAATTTTTTCTTCCACAGTATTAAACTGTTTTTTCTTTTAAAAAGTGTATTGCCACTGCATGTGAAGTAAATATTTGGACTTAGTTTATCACTGGAGATTAATCTGAAATCATATTTTGTAGCCTTAATTAGCATTCATTTGCTTAATTGTCATTTTCAGCCCCATCATTTCCATTTTTCACTAACTTGAACAATGCTATCTTCTGCTGTTTGCACTTTAATTTAAATTTCTATTAAGGTTTATGAACAGTAATAAGGTCCTGTTTGAATATTCATTAGCTTCTGAATTGTGAGCTATGAAAAGGTGCTTTCTTTTACCTTAATGAAACTGGCACAGCATGGGACTGATCGGTTGTGACATTTGATTTGAGGCATCCAGTGAATTTTCTCATTGTTTATTGACATGTCTTGTCCAAACAGCTCCCTCGCAAGTGAGCGGAGTGATGAAGGAGAGGGTGCTTCAGCGGAGTGTCGAGCTTTCCTGGCAGGAACCAGAGCATCCCAATGGAGTCATCACCGAATATGAAATCAAGTATTACGAGAAAGTAAGTGTTAAGAACAGCTGAAATGCGCAGCCGATGTATCTCATGTCATCTTACTGCACTGTAGACTAAACTTGGTCATTATGCCAACTATTTGGAGCTGTTTTGAAATTCAGAGTTAATTTTAGCCATTTTTAATAACCATCCTCTTGCATCTCAGGCTCATCGTTATAATTATGATTTCTGTGTATTAAGTTTCTGGGTTACACAAAGGAGAATATCCCATTAGTAGTATATTTGTTCAATTTTTGATATAATAATTAGATGTAGAATGTTTTAGTACCATAGGGCCACACAGCCCAACGCATTTTTTGAAAAATGGTTCTTTTAGGATCTCTGCTTGGGCCCTTAATGGTGTCTTTTATTTATGTGGTTTCATTGATAATGATGGTGGCCTCAAATAATTTAGTAATTTGAACAAATAAAAATATTTTTCGTAATAAATAATGTAGTTTCTCCAAATTTCAGAATCAGATGATGATATCCCGCTCCTTTAAATTCCTCCCGAAATTTATTCTACCTATGTCATACTAATCATATCTACCACTTCGTCACATTCCTTTCTCCATGAAAAATAGGATGGCTAAAACCCAAGTGCTGCCCTTTAGTTTCTTCATAATGGCTGAATTTGAGTAAATAGTGATATAATTGAATGTATGAGTGCCTTTATTTCTGACCCATCTGGAGGGGGTGGGGACCCTGTTTACAAATTATTATATAGGCTCCACTTCACAGAAAGACCTGGTTCAAGGTTTGAAACAAAGAAACCATTACTATTACTAATATTAATATTAGTAATTAATAATAATGTTATTATTAATACAAGGGTTACTTATTGACTTCAGTAAGTTAGCTAAAGTGCTGTAATATATATACTTAGCCATTTTAACCATTTAGACAGAATTTCAAAATAGGAGCCAAGCTTTGGAAAATCTTGGAGGCTGAATTGATTGATTAATTTAAATGCATACAGCGCATTGGCAATAGATACATTTCTTGCCTTTGAAGAAAAAACAGTTTAAGATTAGTTTCAATGTTCAGATTAAGTTTACAATATTTTTGTTTATTATTTTCATTATGAATTCATGACTTCCATGGCCAAAGTTACATTTTAAATACCTTATTTTTGTACCAGGAAATACATTTCTTGCCCCATCAAATGTGTTTCTGAGGGAATCCTTATTTTTACTCTTGGTTTTGTTATGTCTGTTTTCCAGTGAGCTCTAAGAGTTTATAGTCAGTCCCTTCTGAAATTTCATCAGATTTCAAAAGCGATGAAATACATTTTAAAAATATGTTAGGGGGTAAATGAGAGTGAAGTTTCTCACAGTGCAAGGAAATATTTTGCACATCCATAGTCTGGATTAAATTTGTTCAAATAGTTTCTTTTCTATTTTGCATGACAAAAACAGAATGTGTCTACATTTGCTGAACTTACAAATTAGGCAATTATTAGAACAGAATAATATATTGCATTGTAACATATGTAAGCATGTGATCTCTAGATATTATGTCATCTAATATCAGTTATGCCTTGTTCTTTTATTTGAGATAAGTATATATTTATAATATTAACAATTTTATAAATGATTATAATTAAGACAATCACAAATCAGCTTCACTAAATACAGTTTAAGTATAGATTTATTTAAACTTTTGCAAATACCAGTGTGAAGGTAAATCGAACAACCAGACTGACATTTTCAGATTTTAATTAATAGTTTTATTGTCATAGTTGAGCACTGCTATTTATTATAGAACAAAGAAGAAACTGTCTAAAATTGTATATTTTGATGGGTAGTTTTTATAGGTTTTTTAATAAAAAGCCCATTAGAGTCATATCAACTAAGCTTTAAATTTTTATTCATTTGGATATTGTTTTGATGGAGTTTTTCATATTCTTGAATTTTTATAATTATTTCATACTTATATACTATGATATATATAAGTATATCATATATATTTATATGATATCTATGATATGTATTTATCTATCTATATATATCTATCTAAATATATATCTATGATATATATTTCATACATATGTAATATGATAAACACATTTTTAAACTGTGCAGGCCTCAGTTTTCATGAAAAATGAGGAAAATTGAGCTAAGAGATGTTTAAAATATTGCCAAACCATAAATTATACAGTACTTTAACTTTTATATTGATAGTTTTAATTTAAAATGTTCTATTAAATATTGTTTGGTAAAAGTGGTTTTATCCTGTGAGAAATGTAGTTTTTAATGAAAGCAGTTGATATGTCAGTATGGTAGTGGTATTAGCTAAATTTCTTGATTTAATACCTTTCTCATTTTTCTCATATGGCCTTTTGCTTTCTGAATAACATTCAGGAAAAGTATTAAAAGACTACATTATGAAGGGAAGACTTCTACTAAACCATAGATTTTACAAGTGTACCCGGGTTTTGGTCAATAGGACATTTGATTATATTTATGGTTAAATAGTTCTTGCCACTGTGCCCCCTACCAACAAAGCAAAAGCTCAAAACATATAAATGGTTTAAAAAAAAACATATAAATGGTTTAACAAAATTATTTCTCTTTGAAATTTATAGAACAAAGGCATGTGTTCACATTTCCATTTTATATTATCTTAGAAACAACTCAATGTTACAATATTCCACGGGGTACAATGTAGGCCTTTATAAAAACAATGCAGCAATTTGAAATAAATTGCAAGAATTGGCTGTCAGATTGCCTGGTTGCAATTACAATTAAATATTCCCTGAATATATTGTTTCTAGGATCAAAGGGAACGGACCTATTCGACAGTAAAAACCAAGTCCACTTCAGCTTCCATTAATAACCTGAAGCCAGGAACAGTGTATGTTTTCCAGATTCGGGCTTTTACTGCTGCTGGTTATGGAAATTACAGTCCCAGACTTGATGTTGCTACACTAGAGGAAGCTACAGGTAAAATGTTTGAAGGTAATTACCACCTCTGGTTTGGATTCTTATTCTCTATAACTGTCATATGTTTTCCAATATTGAGGGAGATAATTTGGTTCAAGATTATTTTTATATTTAAAGGTGAATATATATGCATAATTATGTACTTTGTAAAGGTTATACAGAATAACAATTTAAAATTTGCTGTTTTGTTTCTCAGTATTAGAATCTCGTAATTTATATCAGTCTCTTTAATACACACTGGGTTTTTGTCTTTTGGTTTTTGGTGGGTGTTTTTTGGAAAAGATGAAGCCAGAAATAGAAACAGGATTTGTTCAATTGTGTATCGACACAAGCTGTTTTTGTAGAACCCAAAACAATATTACTCTGGTTGTGTCCCTCAAAGGTGCTCCTTCACAGAAACCCCAAAATGAAGCCAGGATATATACACAGGATGGGCCAGGGAAAGATGATCTATAAAAATCTGTGTTAATTTAAGCTACCTGATTTTTTAGCAATGATTTCAAAAATTGCAGTTCAGAGAGATCTTAAAAGTTGTATTTATTTTTATCATCCCTTTTCATCTTTTATAAAATATTTCAAGCATCCTAGAGAATATATTCAAAGTATATGTGAAATATTAAGAATAATAATTAAATGATTATCTCTGCATCAACCATTCAGCCTAAAAATTGAACATCACCAGTATCTTGAATCCCCTTTATCATTTTGTTTTGTAATTCTACAGAACATAACAACAATGCATGTCTCTATATGTACCACAAATAAGCAGATGTATGTGGGAATTCGTGTCCCAGTTTACTGTCAGAGTGCAAGCTCAGAAGAGCTTGAGTGCTATGCTGGTTGTTCTTCCATTAGCTGAGGAATCAGGGTGTGTTTCTGCATTTTGGAGTTCTTGATTTCTCCTGATGTTACTGCCCAGGCACAGGGTTCACCCAGCTGTTACCCTGTCCTCTTGCCAGTGTAGTCTTCCCACATAATTCTAAACAAAGATGAACTAAAAAATATTATGTGATTTTTCTTTCCTCAATTTTTAATAAAAAGTTTTTAAGTAAACTAAATTAGTACAATTTTTATTGGTTATTTTGACTTCAGAAAAATATTTTTATAGCTCTTTTAAAATGAGCAGATATTCTTTGATCCACAAATGCTCATTAAGTTTGCTAACCGTATTCTTCTTTCAAAATATTTTGCTGTTTTTAAATTAAGCAGTAACTCTCAGGACCTCAAATAATAAAACATACATTGAAATAAATTTGACATATAAATCATTTATATAGAATTATAGACACAGAGACATCATTTGAAAAGATTTCACATAATTTTGTGTGATAAACTTAACACCATTATTCTTTATCTTTTTAATGGAGTATTTAAGATTAAAAATGAGAACATCTAAGATCAATGGCCACAAAAAATTAAAGCGTTTTACATTAAGATTTCAACATTTGAACATTTGAGTGGTCTTGAATCAGATGTGTCCTGGTAGTTTTCAACTTAGACTGATCTCATGATATAACTTTGTGATTTCTCATATAATAAAACACCTTAAATGATGTTTTATCATAATCTAATGAATAGTTTAAACTTGTTTTACACATTAATTAGTTATCTCACATTTAACTAATCATTCTTTATCAGTTAAACCTCTAAGTTTGAAAACTTTCAAAATGATTTTGTGCATTGTGCTGACTTCATAAATTGAGACTATTGGGCCAAACTATTTTTTATTGATTCCTGAGATTCATAGATGTAATTTTCATTATTTAAAGAATTAAGCAACTACGATTCAAAGAGAGTAAGATGCAGTAGTAAACCCGAATGATCACATGAGGTGAATGTGAAAACTAGATTTTTGCATTAGAAAGAATTAGCGATTTTTATCATCATACTATTCTTTTCCACTGGATTGTAAAGTTGATGAAGGAACGATCCATATGTCTTCCTTGCTGTTGTCTCGCCAGTTCCTACTATCAGTGCTTGACACATAGAAGGCACTCAGTAAATAAGCAGGGAATGAAGACCTCGCAGTCATCAACATGGAACAGATTGCCACTATCAGTCAGTGCTACAAGACATATTCTTGGTTCACATCTCAGTTCTTCCACAACAAGTTGTGAGACTTTGCATGAGCTCATGTACCCTAATTGCTAGCATAGTAGTATCTAACTCAATGATATTCTTAATATTACCTATGTTAATGTACACAGAGTACACACAGAAAGTCTCAAGTCAGCTTTTATTATTTAGCACAGCCATTCTCAAGCTTTTGTTCTATTAAAAAAATACTGAGGATCTCCAAAGAGATTTTGATTATTTGGATTATATCTATCAATATTCACCATTAGAAATTAAAACTGAGAAAACTTTAAAATACACAAACACACATTTCATTAGCCATCAGAGTAATGATGTTTTCACATGTCATGTAACTTCTGGAAAAACTCAACTGTGCACCTGTGAGCATATGAGAGTGAGAAAAGGCAAATAACATCATATCATAGAAAATAGTTTTGACCCTCCCTGCAGATCCCCTGGAAAGCTCTTGAGGGACCCTCAGGTTTCCAGACCACCCTTTGAGAACTGCTGACTGCGCTAAGAATTAGGGTTGCGAAGAAACACACGACACAATTATGCTCTGTTTAAAGTACAGTGAAGGAGAGAGACTTGTATACAAATTCTGCCATACAATTAAGCATTGGAGTGCATGACCCAATCCTATCAGAGTGTCAGGAAACAGTGATTTACTGTGCCTCGAAGGAGGGAAAAAGTGAACATGCCACCAAAGAGAGGTTCTTTGAACAGTGTTTGAAAAGGGAAATTAAACAGATTATTCCATTGCACATATATCCTAAAATCCCCATCTCTTCAGAGTCAATACTACTGTTTTTACAATTTTAAAACCATGATGTGATGATTATGGCACTTACATGGCACTTTTAAAATTTATTACCCATGAAAGAGATGAAAATATTAACCATAAAGGTTAACTGTGGAAAGATTAAAGTGTGACCCTGACTATATATAAAAACATATAAATATTCACAAATTCTAATCATCATTCACTTGAGTTCAGTTTTCTCATTGGAGTTCTGTTTCTGATGCTAAGGCAGAACTGAGCCTAAGACAAGCAAAGAATTAGACCCATGGGACACATCGATTGAATGGAAACAATTTCTACACATACGTATATAATTTTTTCCTCCCTTATGAACAGAGCTACTCTGTTCTTTTTTCTGTCTCTCAATATCTAGATATATATCTAGAAATATATAGGGAGAGAAATACATAGAGAGAGAGATTTTATATATATATGCATATATATATATAAAGACAGATAAAAATTTAAAATAATCAAACCAAACCAAAAATTAATACTTGAAATCTTTTTTTGTTGTCGAATAATAATAGGCTGCAATTCAGAAATTGAAGCCTAAAAGTTTTCTTTTTCCCACCCCCCCCCATTGTGTAATTCCCTCAAGGAGCAAATCAGCAGGTGCTTGAATTAGGGAGAGTGTATATACCTTTGTTCAGAAACTATTACACTGGAACTACTTCACTGTTTTTCGATATAAGCTCTATCTATAGTTAGCTTAGCATAGGTATACAAAATTAAGAAAAGAGGAAAACATAGATAAATAAAGAAGGGCCCAATAGGAAAAAAACTCTATGCTGCCTATTGTGGAAAGACATACTCTGCCTACGTATAATGTACTGCCCTGGAGACCCAGTCCCTTGCCACCACCAAGGAGTAGTATTTTCCATCCTGCCTTATATTAAAGATTACACCTGTTGATTGTTTTAGCAATAAGCAAACTATATTAGTTTGACATTGTATATTAAATGATATTTGCAACCGGATCATTTGTTGGAATACACCACTGTTTTTACACTCCTTTGATTGTTTTATGAAATCTGTACTGGTATTGAAAATATAATACTCTGGGGAAAATATGACAATTATGAATTATCATATAAGTAGAACTTTACTAATTTGGAAAAATGGAAGTGAGAAGGCCATGTGACCTGATGAAGAATCGGAATCAGGGCCTGCTTTAAAGGACATATAAACACATACTGCTCCCAAAGAGACTCTCAGAAAGGTCCAACTGGGCTTGTCCTAATAAGCATAGAAGAATCACTTAGCCTTCTACAGGAAGTATCTGCAATTAGATAATGCTAAAATATTTTTTAAAGTACTTGCAGGAAGTTTGCTCTTTTGTAAATAGCCTACCTCCTAGGTAATCTTAAACTCTCAAATGTGTGTATAGCATATTTTGTCAAATTAGTACAAATACTTCTGCTCATCTTTTTCCTGAATTGTGGTGCGTTACAAAATCAGGATGATTTACTATGATTCCATGATGATTTTTACTTTATATTGATCAATATGCCAGATAAAGCACTTAAGAGGCTTTGAAAAATGCAGAGTATATGTTTTGTTTCCTTTTTCACATATCAGAAAAAGAGAAACAGAGATCGAATACCTTGCTGGGGAAAAAAAATGAAGATCTAATAACGATTGTAGATCAAAGATTTCGCTCTGTTGATTCATAACTAAATTTTCAACAACTAAGCAGGGGATAGTGCTCGCTTCGGCGGCACGTATAAACTAAGCAGGGGATAGCCATTCGATAAGGCATTTTACAGGTGTCTTTTATAGCTGAGGAATATAAAATAGATGAAAGTATTGTCCTTACCATGCCCTTAAAATGCAAAAAAATAAGCATTTATTTAAGTCTATATTATTAAAATATAATACATTTATTTAAAATTAGAGGTGAATTAAAAAGCATAGATATCTCTTATTCATAAGATTTTGTTTACCCTCTCAAGTTCTTACATGGTGTTGAGTGTTTCTGAGCCTATTTTCTCTCTTTCCAGCGACAGCCGTCTCCAGTGAACAGAATCCTGTTATTATAATTGCCGTGGTGGCTGTGGCAGGGACCATCATTTTGGTGTTCATGGTCTTTGGCTTCATCATTGGAAGAAGGTAGAACACAAATTTGTTCTAATCTTTAACACAGAATGTGTTGATTTTACAGAATTATGTCAGCCTATTACTTACTATTTAATGTATTAGAATGTTAGAAAGTAAATGCAAACACCCTTTGTCTGATATGAAATATTAAAGGTCAATAAATTTCCCTTCTCCCAAGGTCAGAATACAGTGTGAGCTTAATCATTCACTGCCTTTAGTTTAAGAGCAATGTGTGTTGTAATTTCTACTGGGTGTATTTTTATTGGTTACTTTTAGTTAGGTTTTCATCATAAATATAGGAGATAGCTGGGGAAAGATGTACGCATTTAGTTACTGGTCAGTGGAGACCATTTAGAATCCATTGTTGTCACTGTTGTTTTTCAGAGAAAAAAAAACATAAGCAAATATCCACTCACTGATAAATCTAAGTTCATGAAGCATGTTCCTTCTACATTATCTCACACAAAGACTTTATATTCTATACATTTTTTAATCATATGAGTTACTACATTACTATCAATGAGTTCGTAACTATGGACAGGAATTTTTTGCATTTTGTTTATTGCTCTAACTAGCATGTTGTCAAAGAATTAAGGTATGTTGTATTGAATTTTAAATATATAAAGTAAGATCACTGAGATCATCAAAAGTCTGATTTTTTTCTAGGCATTGTGGTTATAGCAAAGCTGACCAAGAAGGGGATGAAGAGCTTTACTTTCATTGTAAGTGTTTGGCTTTTCTTTATTATTATGTACCCCAATTAATACAGACACCTGGTTGTTAGCATTGGCATGAATAAATTCCTAATGTCTCATGCTTGAAAGTACGTAATGAGGTCAAAATGTTGCTTTAAAGCATTTGAACAAGATATTTAGAATGAAAATCATATGATGTGAATTTTAAAAACATAAAATAGATTGAGAAATGTAATCTCTCACAAGAAATTTTAATACTACTGCAGGATATTTAGCTGTTTTTATGTCACGATTTTTCTTTTTGCAAACTTTGCCCCAGTGTTTCATACCATTCTAACAAAAATCCATTACAAGTTGCATGGCCTGTATTCTAGCTAAGGAATTCATTTAGAAGTAGAAGGGCAGAGCCTTGTTTTCCCACCCAATGAGTGATGCTACCATGAAAGACAAAGCTATGGAGCCTCTTTCTCTTCAGCTACTATACATTGTCTGTCGGATAGATAGTTCCCTGATATCAATTTCATAATAATAGGATTCAACCCTCCACTGTTTTTCTGTGGATTTGGGTTACCTGATTCTTAAAAGTTGATTTTAGAAATCATATTCAGAAGATATCTTTGGAAACCATAGAAAATAGATGCCCCTCTGCATTAATCTTATTCCTGTTGCAATGTGGATGGCCAGGAAAAAAATTGAGAGCTATGCAAATAAATGTTATTACTTCATATAGCCAAAGTAAAAACCTCACGATCATATGATTTGAGTTCAGACGTTTAATGATGTTCTTATCCAAACCCATTGTTTTTATTGTTAATCCTTAAAAATATTAAAAAACAATTGTATTTATTATTTTTCTTGGTAGCATAATCTTTGCTAAAGTTTCTCATGGATAGATAGATTTCTAAGAATTGACCTAAGAATTACATCGATCATTGTGTTATTTATCAAATTACTTTGTCAGTATCTAAGAAGATATTCTCATGTACCCATCCGAAAGTCACAAAACTGTATAAACATCAATCAAGAAAATGTGTGGTTTAAAGACACAAATTGTGAGCACTGTTATTATCTTTACTATTATTATCAGTGATGAGATACACAGAAAAAATGGAGGTGACATTTTTTTCTCTTTCACAACATGAGAGAGTATTTGTAAAACTTTCCCAATGGGAAGGAGCAAATCGAAACTTGAATGCCTAAACTTGTATATCTAGTTTAAAATGTATCTAGACGAGTAACCTCTAGTTCCTAAAATGCCCAATTCTACCCATTTTGTGAATAATTTGATGACAGAATCATTTAATTTTACCTTCATCAGTATGTCACTTTTCTTTCCTTTACTGAATATATCTGAGACATCCCCAAATTATCAAATACGTTTTAGCTTATTTGCTTTTAGCTTTCAGGTTAATACAGAAGGTAAATTGAACATGGCTTATCTAAAACATGTTGTATAGCCTTATGCTAAATTGTCATCACTCAGTTTTAATATTTTGATGCCATTTGCTTTTTTTACATTTGACATCAAGTTTGTAGTCAGAGAAAAATAGAGCTGCATGTCTTACTTGCTGACATAGACAAGATAAATTTGATATATAAAAACAGTTTTCATCTCCAGAACAAAATATCAATGGTGGTTTTAAGATACTTAACACTCATGAGAAATGTAAATGAGATATTAAAACACAAAAAAGCTCGTACTCTTAAGAGAAGCAACAAACCAGACTGTTCAGAAATTGTTAATGTTTTCCTTATTTTAAAACATCCATTTTTAAATGAATAATGAAAAACTAAAGTGCACTTAACAATATCTATCTTGGTAAATGCTTGATATTTTCGAATCACCTTTTTTACAGAGATATCTTTTCTTGTCATTTGATGAGTACCAGGCATTTTATTTGATTTTCATAGCTGTATCTACAATACGTAAAGTACAAAGCTATGGTCACCAGCTATTTACAAGTTGGTGTCCTTTTATTTTGTTAGTACACAGACAATTTTCTTAGGTGCTAAGACACCAGATTGAATTTTTACAGAAACATGAAGGCAACCATTTAACTAGCTTTTAGAGCACTGCATTTAATAGAATGTCCAGTCATTTGTATCAGGCGCCCTCAACTCTCCATGGCCCCAAGTGCTACATTTAAAGACATAAACACAATGGAGAAGTTTAGTGAAGCAATTCCAATTTACATTTTGTTTCCTCCTACCATTTCTTCTAACAATGTCTTTGAATGCAAGCTGGGCAGTATTTCATGTTTTTATGCCAAAATTGCTCTGGCCTGTCAAAATGTTTTATGACAGCTCGAATAAAGAACCATCAGAGACCCATTTGAGATGCAGAAGGTTACCTCCAATCTAGCTCCCTTATCACAAAACAAAACCAAAAAAACAATGAGAGAAAGAAAGAGAATAAACAGGGAGAAGATGGCTCATTCTCCATCTGCCTGCCGATCTAGGAGGTTAACCTATTGTTTTCTTCCCTTCTCTCTTTTTCTCTTCCCCCTCTTCCCTCTGCTCCTTCTTCTCTCTTTTCTCTTTCTATCCCCTCTCTCTTTTCTTCTTGTGTTTTTTTTTTTCATGTTCAGCTTTAGTAACAAATGAGCATCTGTCAGTTTTATAAACTGCAACAATAATTGTTTAAGACAATCAATTTTGGATAAACAATCAACTACAGCAGAATAAATCAAGATTTTTTAATCCCATTTTCTTTAGACATTCTGCTTCTTTTTGTTTGTTATGTGTTTATTTTTTAAAATATAATTTTAACTTAATGTGATGACATAAGCACAGTTAGGCTGCAGTGTAATACATGAAGAAATATATTGTTCTCAAAATAGTAAGATTTAATGAAAAGATTGTTCAGTGGCTTTGTTAAAAACAATAAAGTTTTTTTGAGGATATAGTGTAATTCTTTTATTGCATTAATATAACCAAATATATGCCTATCTATCTTATCTTTGTCTTTAACCAAATGATTAGATTTGGAATACATTATTGTAATGAATTTGATTTAAAGTTGACTTAGCATTATCTGTTACCTGCATGCTTCTGGGTGCATTTTAAGAAGATTTTAACTTTTAAAATGATTCTGTGTTGTTTGAATTTTGACTACCTTTTCTGAGGCATATTGGCTACCTCCTTCCAGAGCCTTATAATTGAAAGTTCATATAAACCATTCCTCTTTCAAATTGCTGTCATACATGGTTAGCAGATCCCAGGAATATTGTAAATTTTCTAACTTTACTCTGCATTTTGTACATCTGGCCTCTACTGCCCTTCAAGGTGAAGATGAAACTGTGTCTTTAGTAAATTTCTCTCTGATTCTGTGATAGCGGTCCCTCACATCTTGTACTAATTTTATGTATATGTCAACGGTGGTTGGTCTTTAAGAAAATAAATCAAAAGAATAAGTAAGATGTCTAAATGTTTTTAATATTGCTGTCAGTGTAGTAGGCTACCTGTAAATGAAATGTCTTCTTTTCCCAGTGTATTAATTTGATTGATTGACTGACTGGTAGATTTACAAATGTGTTTCGAAGTCCATTACAAACCTCAATATGGCTTGAACTATGCCACGATAGCAGTGAATTTAATTAAACCTCCAGTCTGATAAGAGTCATGTCAGAGAATTTTGGTGATGTCTTTTGTTGATTTACTGGAAAAGCAATTCAGTTAGTAACCTATGAGCTGGATCCTATGTTACCTATAGAAGCTTGCAGATAATACCCATACGCCAACAGACTGAAGTAGTCTGTTAAAACTGCTGTGACTCAGGTGATGTGGAAGCAAGTTCACTGTTCCAAGGAGCACTCTGCATAATGAAATTCCTGGGCTGACTGCACAATAAGTGCTTTGCTTCATCACAGTCATGCTTTCTTACATCATTACAGTTAAATTTCCAGGCACCAAAACCTACATTGACCCTGAAACCTATGAGGACCCAAATAGAGCTGTCCATCAATTCGCCAAGGAGCTAGATGCCTCCTGTATTAAAATTGAGCGTGTGATTGGTGCAGGTAAGGCTGTTGTAGCTTCCTTGTTCAGCTGTTCCATTTAGCCAGGATCGAAAGTCATACATCATAATGACAGGCAAATAATTATACCTCAAGTATAGAACTTTTGCATTTACCTGAACTGTTGGAAGCAATGAGGCTGTACTTGTTTATGAGAGCTCAAGAAAAAAAAAAGTGAAAAAGAAGCGAATGGCACAGAAAACCTGTGTATCTTTTGTCTTCTCTTGGATTTTTAAGATATCGTTCTACTACTTCATAATAGTTCTGGCCTGTTGTTTAGGAAATGACTTAGTATTTTTTTTTTAATTAGAATGTTCCAGAATTTTGCTGGAATATACATTTCCTCTTACTTGATTTACCATCTTCTTGCTGGGCTTTCATTTTTATCTTTTTTTCATGTATTTGTAGGTATCAGTTAGCCATTTCATTCCATGCAAAAAACTAATATGTTACTTATTTAAAAGGAATATTATTTCCTACATATAAAACATATTTTCATAGTAATTATACATGTTGGATCCAACTCCCTTAAGTTTAGCAGTCAGGGTGCATATGAATTCCAGACTTTTAAATCTTTAAAAAAATATTTGCTTCTCAAACAGTAAAAACAATAGCAATATTCAGAGTTTGCAACTGTGTCCTTCTGCTTTAATCACCAGTGTACATTATATACTGTACTTCAAATCTAAATGTTCTTTTCTTAAAAAGTTTGTGTTAATCCAGTTAAAAAATAGTAGTTGGCATAACAGATAGTTTAGCAAAGCTTAACAGTATTTTTAGAATTATGCATTTACTTTGCAAGAAGAAATATTTTTGAAATTAAAATGCACTTGCCTGTTCTATTACTTCAGGAGAATTTGGAGAAGTCTGCAGTGGTCGTTTGAAACTTCCAGGGAAAAGAGATGTTGCAGTAGCCATAAAAACCCTCAAAGTTGGTTACACAGAAAAACAAAGGAGAGACTTTTTATGTGAAGCAAGCATCATGGGGCAGTTTGACCACCCAAATGTTGTCCATTTGGAAGGGGTGGTTACAAGAGGTAGATATTGATATCTTTCATTTGTCATGTGGACTGTCAGAAATTAGTGTTATTTTGTACCTAAACAAAAAAACAAGTCATGAATATATTGCATATTCTAAACGAATGTTTTTTCTTGGTATATAATGGACTACTTCTTCTTTTATGTTACTACCACTGAAAGAAATCAGGATAAATGAAGGAAGGATGAGAATTAAAGAATAAATCTGATAGACAGATGGAGTGACTGATATTTTCATTCAGCTTCAATAGCCATAAAAGTGATACACTTTAGTCTTTACACTTTATATCAAGTGTCATTTTTTCTGAGTTTCGTTCAGAGAGGAGTCAGAAGAACACACTGACTTTGTTATTTAATTTTGTGAATCATAACTGTCTTCCAAACAGACTTCCAAGCAGACTGAGTTTAGCGGCTGCACTGGGGACATTAGAAACACTCACAGCTCACCCATTCAGCCTTTCAGAAGAGCGCCACATATTTTATCAAGGATGAGAATGGGAATAAGCCTGAAGTTTAGGTTATGGTTCCTGAAGCAATGCTTTTTTTCTTGTATGTATATATATATGTGTGTGTGTATTTTTTTTTAATTTTAGGGAAACCAGTCATGATAGTAATAGAATTCATGGAAAATGGAGCCCTTGATGCATTTCTCAGGGTAAGTAACAAAATTATCCTCTCATTCTAAATATACTATTCATACTACCAGTATAATTATTTGATTTTTTTACAGTATAAAATGTAAGCGTTATAAACTTTAACAAATCAGAAAATTGCCTTTAAAAAGGCAGATTAGATTAAAGATCAGAGTCCTACTCTGGATTGAACTAGAATCCTTTTGAGCACGTAAGTGATACATTGTGATTTAAACAATAGTACTCATTAATACAGTCTCTCAAGCACAGAGGATACCTACCAGAAGCCCTTTAATTTGAATACATGTTGTAGAGTAACATTTTACTTTTTCAGTACAAAGAGGTAATACAGAGAAGACTACAAAGTGAGATAACCATTCAATATCAGCATGACGATCCCAGTTCTGCTCTGTGGAACCATTTCTATCATATTCTATGTGAACACTGAACGTAAAAGATAGAATTACTAACATTTTGCAAATTAATAATATGTGATTATTTTTGTAATAAATTCTAAATATGTAAACATACATATTTTTGCTCTGAGACTTTTCACCTAAGACTATAAACACATGTTAACATTTTTCCAAATGGCCAGGAGAAAATAGTCTAACGAATAAGAGAACATGCGGTTTTATCATATGTAATCTGGAATGATACATTCAACTTAAATTATAAACAACCAGAAGATTTAGAGAAATTTTTATTTCTGTATCTTTATGATATGCATAACTATCAATTCTTTGGAATAAAGCATCATCTAGCAAGTTTATCAACTCCAACCAATATCATCATGCAACATATTTACAATTCAGTTGGAGAAATCTGTGAATTAAAAATGGCTTGGAGGAGTTTCTGGGTGGCTCAGTCGGTTAAGCATCGGCCTTCGGCTCGGGTCATGATCCCAGGGTCCTGGGATCCAGCCCCACATTGGGCTCTCTGCTCATCGGGGAGCCAGCTTCTCCCTCTCCCTCTGCCTGCCACTCTGCCTACTTGTGCTCTCTTTCTCTGTCACATAAATAAATAAAATCATAAAAAAAAAATGGCTTAGAAATAGATGGTGGCCAATCTGGTTGCAAAGAGCTCTCGATCCCATTTGCTAGTGCATCTGTTTTAGAGAATCTTTTTTGCAAGTAATGTTCCCACCAACAGCAAAACAAGGAAAAATACAAAATGAGAACAAAGTCAGCCAGGATAACCATTTTCTACTTCTTAGTTTTTCTTCATCTTCAATCAAAAACTTTCTCCTTTCCCTTTTTTATCATTTGGAGAAAAAAAATCTTAATATATGTGTCTTCATCCCTTTATATACTTGTAGATTATTTATATAATTTTTAGCAGGTGGAAAAAAACACATAGTTGTCAGGGATAATATTTTCAGACATTCCATTCCCTAACTTTGACTCAAAAATCAGTGTATACTTTTGGATCTGTCAGGGATAATATTTTCAGATATTCCATTCCCTAACTTTGACTCAAAAATCAGTGTATACTTTTGGATCTGCATAACCTGACACTATTTTTAATCAATACGAGTAACATATCAATCTAAATCACTAAATGATTACCAAAACTCTGTTTTGTATTATTTGAAGGTCAGTTGAATCAGCATCTGTTTTGTTTTTCACAAATGTCTGTATTATATAGAAAATTAGTTAATAATTCCTATTATACTATAGTAAATGACTAGTGTGCAGAGAGTTTTCATGGCAATTTTTTCCCCTTTGAAAGTACAGTAAAGGACTTTTATTCTTGTCTTCCTGTAGAAACACGATGGGCAATTTACCGTCATTCAGTTAGTAGGAATGCTGAGAGGAATTGCTGCTGGAATGAGATATTTGGCTGACATGGGATACGTTCACAGGGACCTTGCAGCTCGCAATATTCTTGTCAACAGCAATCTTGTTTGTAAAGTGTCAGATTTTGGCCTGTCCCGGGTTATAGAGGATGATCCAGAAGCTGTCTATACGACAACTGTAAGAAAAAGTCTCTTACCGCAACTCTTTGTCTTCCTAAGGTTTTCCTACCAAGAAAGCAGGACTTAATATGAAACTAAACAGTAGAAAAGAGGGAAATTGATCTCAGATTTTTGTTGTTGCTGTTTTTTTCCTTTTAGAAGAATCATTGCTGCTTTTCCACTCTACGTATAGACTAAGAGAAGAAGTAAGATAAAAACGGCAACATGCTTGTCTTATATCAGGGTGTTCATATACATTATATACAGTTTTATACAAAAACATCTCGTTGCAAGCTCTCATAATTGTAGCAGAGAAATATAATCCCATTTTAAATAAAGATTTTAAAAGAATATTAACTATGCTAATTCTTACAACTTTTGTGAGATTGGAAAAAAAGGAAAATATATGAGGATTTAGTTAAATTCCCCATATTTCATTCTATTTTCATAGTTATGTTGCCTAATTTGTCATTGTCTTTTGGCTAGACTCTTGCCCTAAGACCACCTAAAGGCCCGTTAAATTGAGTTGCCTTAAAAATGAAAACTTGTAATGGCATTTTAAAAACAGATTAGTAGGTTTAAATACACTTAGATTCAAGATGGATAGATGGATACTGCTGAATTGCTAACCAAATATACAAGTGTTTAACGGTAGCTTTATAGTTCTGCTATAAATGATTTAGAAGTTATTATGCATATTTAAAATTCCAATTTCTTTTTATAACAGGGTGGAAAAATTCCAGTAAGGTGGACAGCACCTGAAGCCATCCAATACCGGAAATTTACATCAGCCAGTGATGTATGGAGCTACGGAATAGTCATGTGGGAAGTTATGTCTTATGGAGAAAGACCTTATTGGGACATGTCAAATCAAGATGTAGGTGTTACGCTAGTTAAACAAAAAGGGATTTCATATATTAATACCCATTGTTATTGGAACATGTAGGTAATGGCTCATAAGAAGAAACTTTTATAGAATTAGAAAAATATGATTGCTGAGTTTTCACAGTTATTCCCACAAAAATTACCATAAATTAGTGGTTCAATTAATTTCATTTTGAAGAACTGCTTTTTCTTCTTTTTCTCTTAAATCCTCTCGATGTAATAGAAGCATTCAAAAGGTATGTCCTCCTAGTAAAGATAATGATGCAATGATGCTGTGCTTGCACCGCTGTAGTGGGAAAGTCACATGAGTTAAAGAATCATTTGCAGAGAGGAGGGGAAGGAAGGCTGTGCTTTATTTTGTCTTCGAAGCTTATCTTTCTTTTTCTTTTAATGTCCTGGGTTTAAATTATCTATTGTTGGTTGATTTGATTGAATTTTAATTTCATGAGACAAACTAGATGTTATGATCAGTATTGGTAAGGGTTTCATAGTGATATTTTAGAATGTAATCACAATGGGAGTACGTTTGGAAACTCCTAAAAAATTAGCACTTAATTAAATATGCATCTTGATACACACTAAGGCATAAGACATGCTATTAACCTTTGAGAAAAGAAGTTGAGGGTAGTTCTTGGGAGCATACATCTCACACCCCAAGAGACCATTTATGAAATAATATAGCATAAGTGCAAGTGAATATTTGCCTCTGTTAGGTTGAATTTTATGAAATTGGCATTCGTGTAGGTCAGAAACTTTCAAATACTGGCAGATTCATACAGTTCAACTTACTGAAAATGTGAGTGAAATTTAGATAAAAGTAGAGCAAGTGTAAAACCTAGGAAGGTACCCTGGATTTGAACTGGAAATCTGAGAAGATTTTGGTTCATAACTAATAAGAAAATTTTCCAAGGGGACACGTTGAACAGTCCAGAAGCAAAAGCTTAGCAAAGTGTGTAGAGACAAACCAAATAGACTCCCTATCCTAAAACAGAGATGTTCACATTGGTAGTGATTTGATATGCAGATTAAGTTGGGGCAAATTGATGAAAGGCTTTATGAAGGAGTTTGGAAATGGTACAAATGCATGTTCTTGACGAGTAAAGAAGTAAGTGGTGCTTGAGGAAAGTCAGTATTGCCATTTAAAAGAATGTGACCAGGAAACTGGCATAGTGAATTCTTGAAGTATTATAAACTATGGACAGCAATAGAAGCTGACTAAAGTTAAAAATTGAGTTATTTTTAAAAAAGAGGTCACAAACATTGTTATATAAAATCAGTATTTGGGGTTTATTTTTAGAATTTACCGTATCAAATTCCTAAAACTTGTAAATAGTTATTTTTTGACAACTAAAGTCAGATGGTTTGTTGGTAAGGTTGAACAAGTTTCTGAATTAGTTGAAAAGCTCAGAACCTGAAGAGGTGGAGCTTTTAAGTCATCTAAATGTTTTGGTGCTTTGAACTGAGAGGGGACATGAAACTCTTTTGTTTTTTTGTTTTCGGTTTTTGTTTTTCAAAGATAAAAGTCTAAATGATGCATCCGTTTGGCAGAGGCAAAGTTGTTAATATTTGACAGGACTCAGTGTCAAGGATTCCATGGACCGTCAAAATGTGGGCAAACAAATCCTTGGGGCAGAGAAAGAGAAATATTTACATTCCCTAGACACTCACTAGAGTTTCATTTCTTTTGACACCTTCCTTCTGTACTAGATTCAAACATAAAGGGAATGACAGGAATATAAGATGACTTAAATTCAATGTTCACTGAACTTCCAAAAAACAAGTAATAGAAATGGTTAAGAAGAAAAAACGTCTTCAATTTTAATTTTTAGAATTCCTTAAATATTGTTTTTCCTGAAAATGAAATGTCAAAAATATATAATTAGCATATCAAGAATTAATAAATATTTTTACTGATCAAATGAAATTATGTCTACAAGGACGTTTACTTCTGACCTAGAATGTTTAGCACTATCTTTCTTCTTTTTTGTAATTTTGAAGGTTTGTATTATAAATTCAGACACAATTTTCTATAATGGAAAGAGATTACCTACACAGTTGTTTTTATGGTGAAATTTATATTAATATTCTTCTTATAGGATAATACTTATTATTTTATACTTACGTCGTTAAAGTGCTATTTGAGCAATTACATGTTTAAGTTTCAAAATGCAAATGGTGAAAAAAATGAGTAATTCAAAATAATGAATTTCATTCTGGCAAGAAATTCTCTAGATAAAAGCTTCTTTACTTGAAGTCTCTGGTAGGAATTCATGGAGAGACTTAAGAGTTCTGACAACCTCTGATGCATATGGAAATCTTGTGCGTGTGTGAATAGATTGTGTTTTCTGGGAAGTTTGCTTTCAACAGATCTAACCAGATATTATTATTTTTAATTAGTTTAGATTGATTTATTAAGTGAATTAATTAACTTTATGTTGATCAGATTTATTTGCTAGGAATTTGTCAGGGATTTTAGAAAGCCTTCACATTTCAAGTGCCTTGGATTTTAAGACTTTTCTTAAGACACCGTGAGAAACGTGTAAATTGATGGTTATCTTGATAAGCAAGTCCACAAAATTCCAGGCTGATGCTGAATAAAGGGAGGTTTCTGTGATCACTCTGAACAGACCAAGTGTATTATAGAAGTCAGTGAGGTAGATAGTTTCCAGAAGGCTTCATTTGCATCCTAGGCAGGGCAGTGAGCCAGAAAAACTTGGGAAAAGATAGTATGCATGTGTCTGATGATACCCACATCCAAACAGGTTATCGCTTGATTAACACTTGAACGGATTCTTAATGTATTTTCATGTACGTATAACTTTCTTGAATTTTCACTGCAATGGGAGCAGTTAGAATTTAGTTATTTGCTATTAAAATTGAGGGTGAGCTTCCCAAATAAATTTCTAATTTTCTTTCTTCTTTTTTTTTTTTTTTCTTAAAAATCTGCAGATGTTTGGCTCTTTCTGTAATGGCCTTTCAAAGAAAAATCTTTATGTATGTAAATTCAGTCAAACATAATAAATATTACAGAAATTGAAAATACTCAGCATTCACAGTAGCTATTTTTAATTAAATGTGTCTTAATTAGTTCAAATAAAACTTTTACCCTCAAATTTTGAAATTTTGAAATTCTTTATATAGATTATATTTTTTCTATTTATAGTGCTCAACAAAGTCATTTCTTCTCACTTTAAGCTAGACCAATAAATTGTTAGTTTAACTGGCAGGTAGTCATAAGGATGATAAAAACAAATTTCCATAAAGTTAAGTTATTAAAATGGTTCACTAAAGGACATTTTAAGAGCTTCAAAAATATAATACACTTTAACTAAATTTAACCTCAGTTAAATTGTGAGCCCTGTTTTTTTTTTTCCCCCTTTTAAAAGCCACCACTGGTTTATGACTTTGTATTTTTTATATTATGATAGAAACAAAATTGTGATTTATTTGGGGGGGTAAAACTTTGCCATAATCCCATATATGTGGTCCAAAATATTTAATTGCATAAAATGTGGGTTATATATTATTGTGAGGTTAATAGAATGGAAATGAGCATGAGCAAAGAGCAGAAGTCAATCATGTTAGATCCCATTTTGAGTTATTACAGGCCCATTATCATGGGGTCTTTCTGTATTTCTTTTTCTTTTAATTACAATGATCATACTATAATAATACTCAAACACTGCAGCAAGCAACTCTTGTTTTTATTTCTAAGTATTTCTTTACAGTATATACCAAAGAAGTGCCTCCTCTATAAATGTCATTTACCAAAATCACTTCCTATTAATCTGGGACCTATCTAGAATTAGAAATTGCTTAACGTTTTTCTGTTTTCTTTCACTTTTATTAGAATATTAAGGCTAGATCTGGATGGGCAGATCCCTGTCCAAGGGGTTTCTGGTAGTTTCGAAGAAGTTGTCTTAAATGAATTTTGTGAATAATTACATAATGCTCTAAGAAGTGTAGGTTCAATCGTTTTACCTGTGTGCCTTGTTGTTTCCAAGAATGTATAACTATTTGCAGAAAGTACTTTTTACATTCCCAATTGGAAATAAAATGCAGCTAACCAAATAAAAACTATCTAGATTCAGTTTGTGCCTGAATCATCCCCCATCGGCAGGTTTACCCTCAGAGGGTATGTATACCTTGGATTATGCTGACCTGTGCTCTATAGAAGCTGAAGGTTCCCCGCAATTCTCTCTAGTGCTCCTAGAGGTAGGTGCATGATTCCTAATGGGAAATTTAGGGTCCCAAAGTCCATTCCCAATCCAGAGAGTCTCTTATTTTAAATGCTGTCCTTAGCTGCTCTTCCTTAAAAAAATTGTAAACCACTGTATCTTTGAAAGCCAGAAGTTTAATTTTGTGCTGAGGTAAATGTTTCCCTGCTGTAATCATAAGAATCATGAAATTCCTATAATGCAATAGGACAAACCGCAGAGGGTTCATTAACTCATTCCTGTAAGATCTTTTGATGGTACTATGTTCATTGGCACAAAGACTTAAGAATATATTGTGTTCAGTGATGAAGAATTCTAAATGTTTTTATGAAGGCTTGGAGAGCTGCTGAAGAGTATTAATGTCAGGAGGATCATGATAAGATTTAGATTGACATTTTATTATTTTTTATTTTAATTTTTAAGTAATCGCTACACCCAACGTGGGTCTCGAATTTATAACCCCGAGATCAAGAGTCTCATGCTCCACTGATTGAGCCATCCAGGCACCCCTAGATTTGCATTTTTCAAGATTATTTACAGGGCAAGAAAAATGGAAAGATCACTCTATGTGCACTGTTCCTTTCTGGACATCTGAAGACAAACTACAAGCAGGGACATTAGTTAGAAGGTGGTTTAAAATAAGGACTGCACTGATGTTATGAGGATGGGAGTGGAGAGTCCTGTCAAATCAGAAAGATACTGCTTATGTTCAAATACAAGCAACCTCAAATATAAAGAATGCCACTCTTTTCCCAGTTAAAAAAAATGCCTCCCGATTGTTTATTATTGGTCATTTTGAATATATAAATTTTTAGAAGTTGTCGATTTATTTATTCACAACTTAAGCCACTGTTTAAATAACTTAACCTAGCTTTCCAAAGTACAAGTAAACTGATGTGTAGGATGTACAATGTAGTAATCAGGGGTAAATTTCAGCTGAGGATTTTATCTTACAGTACTTTTCAAAATTTACTATAATTAAGTTAATCTATTTACCTTTTAAATTTTATCAATTTGCATATGTAGATTTTTCTTATATGAAGAATTTTCTGTAAAAATTGTTGATGCCAGCTACTATATTCATCCCAATAGGCAACTTTTTACATTTCGATGTGCTATTCTTGAATGTCAACAGGCATCTTAGGGATATGTTTCCCTACAAATATTAAGTTAATCAACATTTCTTAAAGCCCACTTTTTGCCTACATTTGGCTTTATTTTCTTCAAAAATTCAAGGTCACCTCTGTTTTTTTCCAGTCTTTTTTTTTTACATTTCTACTGCCATTTTATGTCAGTCAGTATCAAAAAGGATTTGTTAATCCCCCTGATGTTAATGTTTTACAAGTCCTTATTTGTGTTGCTTGCCATCTTAATTATTTTCCTGTGCTTCTCCGATTTGTAGCAATTTCTGGTTTTTAAGATCTATTTTTGCTTTCCATATAAATAAAAAGAAACAAGTCTGAGTAAGTAGCTTTCAGACTTTTTGATTGCCATGTACCCATGTCTTTGGAGACTTATTTTTCATGAACATGCAAAGTTATTGATGCAGTGTCTCAGGCTGCTATTAGATATAAATAGAAAGTGATGTGCTGCTAAAACTTGAACCAGCACTCTGAGTGGGAAAGCCCTAATTTCTAACCTTCCCCAATTTCCGGGTGTAACCTTTTCCGTGGCCCCTTCTGTAGTCTGAAAGCTACTTACTCAGACTTGTTTCTTTTTATTTATATGGAAAGCAAAAATAGATCTTAAAAACCAGAAATTGCTACAAATCGGAGAAGCACAGGAAAATAATTAAGATGGTAAGCAACACAAATAAGGACTTGTAAAACATTAACATCAGGGGGATTAACAAATCCTCTTTGATACTGACTGACATAAAATGGCAGTAGAAATGTAAAAAAAAAAAAAGACTGGAAAAAAACAGAGGTAACCTTGAATTTTTGAAGAAAATAAAGCCAAATGTAGGCAAAAAGTTGGCTTTAAGAAAAGTTGATTAACTTAATATTTGTAGGGAAACATATCCCTAAGATGCCTGTTGACATTCAAGAATAGCACATCGAAATGTAAAAAGTTGCCTATTGGGATGAATATAGTAGCTGGCATCAAGGCTGATTTCAGTCGGCCAGTGTGAGGTCACTAAACTTGGAGTTGGAAAGTAGTACAGTCACTTTCATGTATACTACTCGTTCCAGCACACCACTATATATTATAATCCTATACATTTCCTAAGTAGTTAGGCTCCATATTATTTAAAATAATAGTGTGCTTGGTAATATTTCCTATCATAGCACATTCACATATTTTGAGATCTTGTTGGAAAGTGTCATTTGAGCCCCGCAAAAAGTGAAACTTGGGTGGGGGCAGTTCTGGGTAACTCAGACCTTCCTCTTAACAACCAGTAGAATTTATACATCCCTAGACAAATATGTAGATGTACAGCCATATGCAAGTAAAATGGTTTCATAACATATTCCTTTTCAAAACCTCTGGGATGACTTGAAAGTTTTTCCATCTATTGCACCCCAGGTGACCTTAATCGCTGCTCCTAATTACTGAATCAACTAGGAATTGTCATGATATTGTGCTCTTCATGCACCCCTTAATAACACATTGAATGTTCATGGGTGTTCGGGAAAACAATAAGCAAGTCTTTTGCAAAGCTTCAAAGGGCGCTTCTCTCTTACCTAGATAAATCACTTTGCCTACTAGACAATGCATGTTATTATAATTGAACCTCAATCAGTAATATTTTTAATGTCCCTTTGGCTATTAGGTTATAAAAGCAATAGAAGAAGGTTATCGTTTACCAGCACCCATGGACTGCCCGGCTGGTCTTCATCAGTTGATGCTGGATTGTTGGCAAAAGGAACGTGCGGAAAGGCCAAAGTTTGAACAGATAGTTGGAATTCTAGACAAAATGATTCGAAACCCAAATAGTCTGAAAACGCCCCTGGGAACTTGTAGTAGGTAAGAAATACCAAGGGAATGGAATCTGGGGGACATTCAAATACTCACTTGAGCCATTTATCTCCTCGGTCCTAACCCAATGGCAAGTTGACATTTGTGTTAAACTATAAACCAGTGTGAAATTTATTGTGTTCACAGAAGTTTTTGTTTTCTTTTCAGGTGGCTTACCTTAAGTAAATTAGTGTTTAACGAGACATGTTATTATTGTCTTTTGGTTTTCTTAAAAGTTATGGCAGCTATCACTGGCTGTCATTTTTAGAAGACTTTCCAAACTGGAATTTAGTGATTAGGTGGCATTTCACATTTTCAAGTCAGTATTATTGTTATGTGCGTCTTTATCACTATATTACTTTATCACTTTATTATTTTTGCATGCCGTATTTTCTTTGCTTTGAGTCATTTAGTAAAATGACTCTGTGAAGTTAAAGTTTATGGCGGTAGCTCAGTATGTGATGAAAGAGGATTATCCATTAAAAGGAGTCCAAAACACTCCATCCATTCTCTGCACGTGGCTTGCCCTGTTGTGAGGCTTACTAGAAATCCTTCCGCTCCAGCGGCCGGGTACACCTGGTGCTCCTTGCGCCCTGGCGGAGGAGCTCACGAGGCGCTAGCCAGGATGCAGTCAATACGGCGAAGGCACAGCATTCTCGACAGCACCACATAGTCGGAACAAGTTAGTCCACAGTTAAATGTGCTTCCTTTATTCCCAGCTGCTTTTGGTGAAGCAAATGAACAAATAAATGTGGACTGATCACAAATACTGTTGGCTGTACTTTTTAAAAATGTGTGGAAGACACATCTGGTGGTCGTCAAATCTAAATACAGTGTAAATTTTGGAGTTTGTAGTTACCTGGCTACCTTTAGATTTGTATTGATTTGTCTGTTTATCTGTTACTGTAACACCCATTAGAATATGTCATTTTATTCTTTATACCCTTATTTTTGTATGGGCCAAGACATCCTTTCTTTCATAGTTCATGAAGAAAAATTGCTTTTCTGTTTTCATTTGTATCTAGGCCAATAAGTCCTCTTTTGGATCAAAACACTCCTGACTTCACTACCTTCTGTTCAGTTGGAGAATGGCTACAAGCTATTAAGATGGAAAGGTATAAAGATAACTTCACAGCAGCTGGCTACAACTCCCTTGAATCAGTGGCCAGGATGACTATTGAGTAAGTTGAAACTCTCGAAATCCTATTTAAGCCTATGTTATGTACAATCCAAGCTTTATATCTGCCATATATTAAAGAGAAGTAAACCACAGAATTAGAGAGAAAAGCATCTCTTTAGTAAGTGCCTACTATGTGCCAGGTGTTGTGCTAAATAGACCTTTGAACTTACAGTAAATTTTTAAACTCTCACAGCAATCGTTTTAAGTCAGCAGTTTTATACACAACAAGGCACAGGCTCAAAGAATGTATTTTCCCAAAACTGACTCAACTAGTAAGTGGTAGCTCATTTGTCTCCATAGCCAGTGTACTAAACACCACACCATGAACCTTCTTCTTTCTTTAACCCTGCATCATTTAGGTGCCTATTCATTAAAGAAATTCTCTCCATTGCAAAGGAGGATTTCTTTCCCCATGTTTGTATGACATGAAAAATTCAAAGCTTCATACCCAATGCCAAATGCGTTATGACATCCACTATGACATCCACCTTTCTGAAGAGGTCCAAGGCAGCTTAATTCAATTAACTATAACTAAGAGTTTAGCTTATGTTTTGGAAGGTGTATGATTGACTCATTTTTTTTTTTTTTTAACCTGAAGAATGATCTCATAAAACAACTTTGGAAATTGCCATGAACTGGAAGTGAAAAGAACTAAATTTTCCTTCCCGGATCCCTCACTGACTATGTGGTCTTAGGAAATCCACTTAGTATCTCCGAACATCAGCTTCTTTGGCTGCAACATACCTCTCACGGGCAATGAAGTTCCTCTGGGTCAATGTGTTTGAAAATGGGAAACAGTTTTCAAGGTTCTATTAGCAGATCCAGCTTAGGTACTGTTGTGCGAAGGGTTTCACATTTTTCAGCTGAGAAGGCCAGCACTCTCCTGGCACATCAGGAGGTGGCATCTCTGTGAAGTTAAGCGTGTGCATGCCATCTTGTTTGGTTTCCTTCCTGTCACCACATGGGAGAGCTAGCATAAGTATATCTCATCTCTCCAAAGCAATCTACTTCCCTGAAAAACGAGGATCCTCAAAGTCTTATTAGACCACGATTATGAAATACTACGCTATGGTACTGTTGCTGTATTTTAGCCTCTTGCAAATACCTAAGCTCAATCTTCCTGGCTATTAGGAAAAGTTAAAGTGCATACACAGACACAGTTAGTTGATGTCACATTTAAGCTATTAAACATAGTATTGCACATTTTAGAAAGTGATTTTTTTTCTAAAATGTAGTCAAATGATCAAACTGAACCGGAGTTGAGTATGCAACCAATAATATGCTCAGGATTACCACATAATAATGAAGCTCAGTATAAATCTTTTGGTGATGGTCGAAGATTCTTGATTTACTAGAACCCAAGATGCTTATATTTGTACTGTATCCTATTGTAACCATTAAAAATTTTAAACTTCACTTAGGTTCAAGAATACCTTTCAAATAACATTTCCTGATCTTACCTTAAGTTAAGAATAATTTTAAGACTTTGAGAGGTATGTTGCAGCCAAAGAAGCTGATGTTCGGAGATACTAAGTAGATTTCCTAAGACCACATAGTCAGTGAGGGAGCCAGGAAGGAAAATTTAGTTCTTTTCACTTCCAGTTCACAGCAATTTCCAAAGTTGTTTTATGAGGTCATTCTTCAGGTTAAAAAAAAAAAAAATGAGTCAATCACACACCTTCCAAAACATAAGCTAAACTCTCAGTTACAGTTAATTGAATCTAATTTCGTATACAAAATTTCAGATCAGTTTAAAAATAACTTATGGCAAATTGAGAGCCTGAGCAGTTAGGTTCTTGGGAAGGAGCACGCTGATGAAGTTTGCCAGTCTGACCCACTGCAGGAATATGATCATAATACCCAAGACCGCTAAGATAAGGTCCATTTGCCTAAGATAAACAGATGATTTAATTAAAGAGCTGATGACAGTTGAGTGCCAAATAAATCCTTTGTAAAGTAACTACCAAAATACATTTGTCTTTTTCAGAGATGTGATGAGTTTAGGGATCACACTGGTTGGCCATCAGAAGAAAATCATGAGCAGCATTCAGACTATGAGAGCACAAATGCTACATTTACATGGAACTGGCATCCAAGTGTGATAAGCATTTCTCCCTCATGAGGGAGATTATGGACTGCGAGAGAACAGTACTGGCCTTCGGTATATGCATAAGAATGCTGCTAGAAGACAGTTGATGTCCTGGGTCCTTCCTACAGTGAAGAGAAGATTTAAGAAGCACCTATAGACTTGAACTCCTAAGTGCCACCAGAATATATAAAAAGGGAATTTAGGATCCACCACTGGTGGCCAGGAAAACAGCAGTGACAATAAACAAAGTACTACCTGAAAACATCCAAACACCTTGAGCTCTCTAACCTCCTTTTTATCTTATAGACTTTTTAAAATGTACATAAAGAATTTAAGAAAGAATATATTTGTCAAATAAAATCATGATCTTATTGTTAAAATCAATGAAATATTTTCCTTAAATATGTGATTTCAGACGATTCCTTTTTAAAATCATTTGTGTTTATTCTTCATAAGGACTTTGTTTTAGAAAGTTGTTTATAGCTTTGGACCTTTTTAGTGTTAATCTATGACACATTACTACACTGGGTACCTTCGAAAGAATTAAAAAAAAATAAATTAAAAAAAAACACATAGCATGATTGAAGATATATCTCTGTCAGAACATTGGTATCCTTTTTGTGCCATTTTATTTTGTTTAATCAGTGCTGTTTTGATATCGTTTGCTAATTGGCAAGTAGTCAAGAAAATGCAAGTTGCCAAGAGCTCTGGTATTTTTTAAAAAGAAATTTTTTTGTAAAGATCAGACAACACACTATCTTTTCAATGAAAAAAGCAATAATGATCCATAAATACTATAAGGCACTTTTAACAGATTGTTTATAGAGTGATTTTACTAGACAGAATTTAATTAAAAAAACGCAAATTGTAGGTTTATGACTATAAAAAAATTGAGGCACTTCATCTAAAGAGTGTTGGTGAAGGGAAGTCTCTGAGAGCAAGAACTATCCAGTGTTATCTAAAATTTAATCCGAGCACATCGAGATTTTTTCCAATATTGAGACATTAGGAAATTTAGGAGAAGTAGTTGACATATATTTTGTATCCTATTCTGTTTAATGCAGTCCAAAAGCAAAAAGAAAGAAGTTTTACATTAGAACTCTGAAGCAGGAGAAAAGGGGCAGTTCACATTTTCACCTTTCAAAAACAAATCGGCTGCACAGAATATCACCACTGCAGTTTTTAAAAAGTCTTTTATTTGTGAACGCTGATGTCAGAAGCTTATTAAAGGAAAAAACTCTTTTTACTGTGTAAGGAAGAGGTGAAGGATCTGTTTTTTTTTTAAGCTTTATTTATTAAACCATATTATTTGATTACTGTGTTAGAATTTCATAAGCAATAATTAAATGTGTCTTTATAGATATTTCAGGAATGTATACATATTGTGAGTAATGCTTTCAAAGTTACGAAAATCATGAACTACCCCAGAATTGAACTGTTGTACTTCCAAAGAGAATTGGGCTGTTTATAATGATTTTAATAGAGAAAGATCCCAGGGATCGGTCATAATTGGTCTTGTTTGATAATGTGGGCATCCACAAACAAACAAATAACAAACAAAAACCTGTAAATGTTCCTTTGTAAAACTTGTAAATTTTATTTATACTGTCTTGTTTTGTACACACATTTCTCTGTAGTGGGCTCTGAATACATTGAAAATGCACTATATTTTTCTATTTTACTTGCAGAGCATCACAAAAGAACAGGTATTTTCAGTGCTACATAATGTGTTTTCCCACATTTAGGACCAAAGATGGCTATAGAAAAACTCAAATGGATTGCTTCCCAAACCCCTCCCCACCCTTTTTTTTTCTTTTAAATCACTGTACAGTGTTATTTGATATTTTAATTTATTTTTCGATTGACTAGAAAAATCACTTTAATTTCACTAAAATGTTTTTTGTCCCTAAGGAAACATAATCTGTAAGATAATTTTAATTAGCATAATACAGTCACCTAGACACTTCCATTTGTAATCTTTGTAATAGACTGTAAATATATTTTTGGAACTATAACACAATGTGCTTGAGGGTTATTTTTCAGTGTCTGCAGTGTATACAAGTGTTTATACTAAGTACAGCACTTTACAATTCTAATCAGTAGCATTGGCCTTTGAGAGAATGAGTGAAAGAGTTTGAGTGAGTGTTCCTAATTCCGTTTGGATTCTAAACTCACTAATAATGAAGTTCTTTTCCTGTTCATAGCTTAAGGTGCTTATTTTTTCTATTAAAATTAAATTAACAAAAAGCCATTCTAGAAATAGAAGACATAGTATGGTACATGCAAATGGTGTCTTTCCTGCTTTTTTCTAGCACTAGATTTATAGTTGAGTAGTCTTTCTTGAGTAGAAGGGCAGAATAAAAGTTTTTTTGAGTTTTTTTTCAAAAATAACTTTTTTCTTCAGCAATATACCTCATCTGCCTTAAATTTTTTACAGCTCTTTACAGGGAAAGGGGAGTAGGGATGGGAAAGACACACAGCACAATAGGAAGTGTATGAATACATCACTCTCTCGTTCGTAGGTTTCTTTTCCCAACCAACGTTATGATTTTGAAATACATGTATGTGAAACAAATATTCAGAGAAAAAGAATTAACATTGTAATGCTGATTGTAATACTCTCTTCCAGAAAGAGATGAAATGGTACAACGATAAGAATGTACAACTTGCACCTTGAAATCATTTTTTGATAAATTAGTGCTCAGGGGAGGAAAGGTAGAAAAAGCGAACGTCAAAAACAGAAGTCAAAAATTATAAAAATGCAAAAGGAAATGGCCTCCTTGCTTTAACAGAGCCACCTTTTTTAAAATGCTGTCTTCACACTTGACTTGTGTTTTGCATTCAGTACTGAAATAAAAGTAAGTTTTATTACATCTGAATCTAACATTTTCTCAGCAATCGATCTGGGCCTTGTTTACTCGAACTGGTGGTTTATGCTTGTCAGAGCACTATTAGTTGAATCATATTGTATACTTATGTAATCTACATTAGCTAGTACTATTTAGGACTATATTTTAATTGCTCCTCTTATCTGTGTTTTTTAAGACAATTAAAATGGTGTAATTCACCTCTTTTTTTTTCTTTTTTAATTTAGGTAATGCTGATATTCTCCCTTTTGTTTCCTGAGTGGCCAGACAGTGCTACTCGCTGATGTGCATGTTCAAATAAATTACCGATGTGTATTTTTTTTGCTCTATGTGGAGAAATCATGGGGAACTTGGGGCGAGATGTGCTTTTTGTTGGTTGAATTTGTCCCTCCTTGCCTAAGAATTACTACAGGGGTCATCCTTTTATAAGGACAAACTGCTTTTGAACAGTGTCTTCAATGTATCAAGCACAAATAACTCTTTCTTCAACACGAATCATAAGTCTCTTTTTACCAGCTTAAATAATAAACGAGTCTATTAGACAATGTAAAGAAAATCCTGTCTCCAATCATTGGCGGGTTCCTTTATGTCCCTTACTCACTTATTTTCTTACACAATATCATGAAAGGAGATGTCTAGAGTAAAGGTTTCATTGAAATATTTCAGTGGACCAATCAGAATACAAAGAAAATTAATAGCCACTGATTCCCTTCATCCTTTTGCACAGTGACTTAATTCCACTCTAATTATTACAGAATAACAAGTTAAGACTGTATCTTCAAAGAGCCCTACTATCAAATATTTTAGTTAAAACCTTTATTGTTCTTTTTTTTTTTTGAAACTGCAACTACATGGTACTAACAAGAATATTTGCGTGTGAAAGGAAATATTTTGTCATCAGACCCTGACAAATACTTTAGACATTTGATATAAAATGGCAACTTGGGGAGTTTTGGCATTTAAGATGCTGCAGGATGCAAACAGAGGATCCGGAGCAAACGGAAAAGGTGATAAACTGGTGGTCTGATTGGATTGTTTGCCATTGACCCTGACTCAGTGATCATTCTAACTTGTCCCTACAGCACGGAGAACAAAGCACTCCCTATTCTGCAGCATCACCTTTTTAAGCTCTACAAACTCTTAACAAACATCTAAACACGTTTTCAAAAATGAGAATAGATTAAGACCATATGAGGTACTATCACTGCTTATCCCTTGTGATGCCAAGGCTCAGTCTAGGCTGAGCCAAAACACAAAGTTTAATCTTGAAGTCTGGGCTGTCCCTGGCTATTCTACAGGCAATGCTCTTGAGATGTTCACACGGTGACAATTATATAGCTCAAAACACCGATGGGCAGTCACATGATCTCTTAAAGGACTGGATTCATAAGCAGTACAAAAATATGCTATCCTACCAGCACGCGTTTCCCTGCAAAATTGTAAAGCTATTAAAGACACACAAGTTCCATCACTAGGTAAGAAATAGATGTGAAACTCATGGTGATCGTCAGTAACAATTTGTTGTTGTTGTTGAAACACTTTTAACTCCTCCTTTTACGACTTGTTTTGCATTATTAGCTGCAGTGAAAACTCAGTCTCAGTTTTGAGGAAAGCTGCTGAAAGGAAGACATGTAAAGCAAAAGGGTGATCAAATTCCTGAATGCAAAAGATCATTAACTAACTCCTGATACTAACAAATGAGAAAAGACAGTGCACGGTGACTGGCAAAGGTCCAAGCTGCCCTGAGGGGAATACCAACCTCTTGGCTTATTGTCAGTGTCCCCTCAGTACCCCTTACCTCGCTGCTTTTCCTGCTCTGGCTAGTACATCTCAGCCTGAAGAATACAGGCAGGAGAATATAATATTTCAAAAGGAATGCTTCTGTGAGCCTCATCAGATTTAAGTGCTGTAAGGGGATATTTTTTCAAGTTCAGTGATTGAATGTAATTAAATCTATAATTAAACAATAAAAGACCTCTTCTGATGGACCTTGAGGTTGAAATAAATTTAATTATTTGATCTAATTTAATTGGACCTATTGCACAAAGTTTGGTAGGTAGCAATAAGTAGCTCTAGTGTTCTGTAGGTATGTAACAGCACTGGGAATTCTTTACGTGTGTAACAGTATTAAGGATTTCCAAATTTCCAGCATTTGATGATTTGGAGATAGTAGCAAGTGAGGTGTTGTCTATTCGAAGCCTCCATAAATAGCAAATAAAGCTCAATCAGATATAACCTGCAATATATGTATCATCATTTCAAGTATCCCAGGTTTCTACTGCTGAAAATAATTCTTATGTCCCTTTTGAAATTCACAGCCTTTAATTAAGTATATTTGTGGATTTTATATCTAAATGAAGAATGCACAATATATTTTAAAATGGGTGGTTATTCATAGATCTTAATTAAAGACGCTCATGCACACATTTGTTTTTTAAGTAATGTTGGGTCTAGCATAGTAGAGAACAAACCTATACCATTCAAATCTCACCATTCCACTATGTAACCAAAGCTAATTAAAGACAATGACTGGGCAACAAACTCTAGTAAAACAAAGAGAGAAAACTAGACTATAAGTGTAGAACGAGTGTTCAGATAAGTCACATGCTCTTAAAAATATTTTGCAATGCATAGCAATGAGGCAAACAACTCAAGAATGCTTTTTAAGGGGCGCCTGGGTGGCTCAGTTAAGCGCCTGACTTTGGCTCAGGTCATGATCCCAGGGTCCTGCTCGGGAGCCTGCTTCTCCCTCTCCCTCTGCTTGCCACTCCCCCTGTTTGTGCTCTTTCTTTCTCTCTCTCTCTGTAAAGTAAATAAATAAAGTCTTAAAAAAGAGAGAGAGAGAATGCTTTTTAAAAGTGAAGTGAATTTGCAGACACTTCCTACATTGCTAGGATAGACTCTGCGGCAAATGAAAAGAGAAAGTCGTAAATTTAACCTGATAGCCTTCTGTCAATTTGCTAGAGAGGCACACGCTGCTAACATTAAAAACCGGACAGAATACGAGGCTAAAATGTGCTCTTTCCAGAGGAAAGAGATCCACACGTTTCTTCAGCTCTGACGTTTGCAGAAGTGTTTTCAAGGCTCTACTGGGCAGGGGATCTGCTGGCTGTGCATTATTGTAATTCTATGTTTTCACTAGATCTTTGTTAGTTGCACACTGAGCTCCATGTGTATTCACCAGAACCCAACTTAACAGACAAAACAACAACCACCACAACAAAATACAACAGGGACCTGATGCCACAAACAGACCTGCTGAGCTCTACCTGACAAACGCACCGGAGTTAACGCATGGGCTGTTACTGCTCATTCAATGACAGCACTCCTCCCAAAAAAAATGCCACCTGTTAGGTCAGGTCTGGTGTGGGGCCAGCCGAACACGGAGCACCTAAATGTCCTCTGATCTCCTAACAAAACAAAGCCAGCAAACACCAAATAATACTATCCTTCAGATTTTGAAGTGTGTATTAAAGGCAGGGATAAATTACAGGAAATGGAGAGAGGCAGACAGGAGAAGCTGAGTTTAATGAGAGCGACAATGCAGAGCTAGCGGCATTTCTGACCAGAAAAAAGGCTGTGGTGGGAATGAAGTTTGAGGGACCACAGCCCGGCAGTGGTGCCTGACATATGAATTAATTATTCTTTATTTCTGGATCAGAGCCACAGAATATACTCTATGCCTCCATACCTTCACTCTTCATTTTCACATTCCCTCTTACTTTTCTAAATGGGGGAAATTCCTCTCTTCAAGACATATCTGAAAAGTCCCTTCCTCCAAGTCTTGCCTGTCTGACCCCCAGGAGCCAGAATCCTCGTCCCTGTGCTTTGCTTACGCTGCTGTGCTGTGGTTCTCCCCCTGTGCTCTCTCAGATTGTTTGCACATGTGTCTCTCTCTCCCACTGGACCAAGTACTCTTGGAGGGCAGAAGCCAAATGGAAATCTTTGTTTTATGTCCTGGGGGACTTAGCAGTTTCGGGCACTCAGTAGACACTCTATAAATATTTTAGAATCCTTGAAGTGCAAATTAATTCAAATGGGTTTCTTCTTAAAAGGTAGTGAGGATCAGGAGCTCTGAAGGATGAATGGGGTGCAGTGAAGGTGGTAGTAAACTGGGTGTTGAGGGAGAAAACTAATTTCAGAGCATGGATGGCTGCCCCTGTGATAGGCTGGGGCAGCAGGGACCGCCCAAGGGACCCCGCAGAGGAGCACAGAGATGGAGACATGGACCAGTGTGAGATAAGGGAGGCGGAAGGAGCTGGTTAGTAAGCAAGACCAGGACGCACGAAATGCAGGATCTTCCAGCTGTTGGAAAGGAGGAGGTATGCCTGGCGGCAAAATGCAGAACAAGATTAAAGAGGAACTTGAAATCAAGCAGAAAAAATTGGACTTGATGAGAGAAACAATGAAGGGCGATTTACCAATATCTTGTTTGATGAGACAAAGGCATGGCAAAAATGTCTTCTTAAGGAACAGTAATCTGCAAAAATGAATGAGATGTGATTGTGACTAATTCAACATCAGGCTTCGACAAGAGAAAAGAGTGTTTTTCTCCTTCTATAATGAAAACACCCTTCACCCCAGCTCTCAAACTCAAGACAGGGTCAGTAATTCTACAGCTGAGTAAATATATTATAAAGTTGACTTTTGTGAGCCAGCCTGTAAGTCTTCTTACCATTTACATCATGAAGAGGCAGCAGTGGTAGGTGACAGCAGAGGGTTGGGAGACAGACCACCCCCTGGGACTCATTCTTGTCACGACAGGTGCAACATGGGGCAAATGATTTAATTTCTCTGTTTCCTTCTTCTTATCTTACCTGTAAAATAGACATAAATAGTACCCACTTTAAGAGTTGTCGAATTCGTTAATTGATACTTGGAAAGTACTTACACAATAAGTACTCAATACGTGTTAGCTCTTATCATTTCTTTGGGAAATATTTTGTCTATATTTCTGATTATCTGTTTAACAAACACTCATGAACACACTTCTGTGAATTCTGACCTAACACACAAATGTATTTTAAAATATAAATTATATGTTTTTGTCCCAAATTTCATCCTTATCCTTTTCTCAGGTTTGTTTCTTTGTTTGCTTGCTTGCTTTTTAACCACCATTAACCATATCTCTTAAGTCAGTACCCAAAGAGTCAAACTTCACTCATCTGGTCATAAACAATCCTTCACTACATCCAACTGATTTTACCTCTTTGATAATTCTGGAATCTACCACCAACCTCCCAGCCACTGCCCTAAATTAGGTTTTCATCACCCCTCACCTAGACTAATGTCACAACCTCTACTCTGTTTCTCTTCCTCTAATCCTTTTTAATTACAACTTTCAGAGTCATTTCTCTAACACGTGTCTGATTATGTTTTCCCCCAGTTTAAAAGACTTTAATGGCCCCTCACTAATTGGAGAATTGCATTCAATTATGTAACATATCATCATCAACTGGGATCGTGCCTGTGTGGTCTCCACATTGTCACCTCCTGCTGGACTGAACAATTTGTGTCTTTGGCATACAAATTCTTTCACACGCCCTTGTCATTATGAGGTTTCTGAGGAGGGCAAGTGAATGTCTTATTCCTCCTAGTACCTACTGAGCCCAACACAGTTTTAAAGGCCAAAATAGTTTCTATTCCTATACCTCAAAGCAGGAATACATAATTACCTTTAAAACAAATACTGGACAAAAAAATTAAGTTTGAGGAAAAACACATAACCCCCCCAATTTATAATTGATATCAAAATGTCATTTTTTCCACTTTTTATGCATCTCCTTCAATGACTTAAATATACCTCTGGAACTATAAGACAAAACAGATCATTTGGCTAATAAACATTGCCTTCTGAGCTTTAGTAGAAGATTATATGTTTATATGCTAATTTACATGTTCTTTCATCTAAACAAACATTTAAAATTTTGTCTTTGACTGCTATTTATTGAAAAAGGGGTGGGTAGATTCCTGCACGGCTTTATCCTGCCATCTTGTCTGGAAGTTGGAAAACCTTCTCCAGGCCTCCTGGGTGGCTCAGTTGGTTAAGAGTCTGCCTTCGGCTCAGGTCATGATCTCAGGGTCCTGAGATCAAGCCCTGCATTGTGCTCTCCTTTCAGCGGGGAGTCCGCTTCTCCCTCTCCCTCTGTGCTCTCTCTCTCGCTTTCTCTCTCTCTCTTAAACAAATTTTTAAAAATCATTAAAAAAAAAGAAAAACACTTTATTGAAGAAGGGGTGGGTAGATTCTTGCACGGCTTTATCCTACCATCTTGTCTGGAATTTGGAAAACCTTCTCCAGGGCACCTGTGTGGCTCAATTGGTTAAGCATCTGCCTTCGGCTCAGGTCATGATCCCAGAGTCCTGCGTCTGGCTCCCTGTTGAGCAGGGAGCCTGCTTCTTCCTCTGCTTCTCCTTCCCCACCCCGCTCATGCTCGCTCTCTCTCTCTCTAAAAAATAAATGAGATCTTTTTTAAAAAAAGGAGAACCTTCTCTAATTTTTCTTTACCCAGTTATATTATACAGTATTTTACATTGTTCCTTTATGTGTCAATTATGTTGCCTCACAGACAGGAAGTAGAACAATTGACCAGCTCACATTTCTATTTCAAAGCTTGGCACAGTACCCAGCACCTTGCAGATTGTTAAGAGGTGTGTGTTGAGTGATTGAGAGTCATGTGACCCTCAAGCCAGGGGCTCTGATACTCTAGCAGTTGGTCCCAACCTAATGCATAAAGAACAATCTCCCAAACTGAGCCCCTTAATCACTCTCATCCTACTAAAGTGTATCTCTTTCCAGTGTCACAGAAGTTTCCCAGATGCTGCCCTGTGCCATTCCTTACATATCTCTCATCTTTACTGACCTTAAAGCTATCTATAACCCCATCAGGAGCCTCCAGACCACAGTATCACAATGATCTACACACTTTGGACCAACACATAATCCAAATGAAATCAGCGGTTGAGGGTCACTTCTTAATTTTGGATTTGATAAAGCATCATATTTATATCTAATTAATTGCTCACAAACTTTTTTGTTTGGGAAACAAATATACAATTATAACTTCACTGTTTCAAAGCACCATTCTGACCAGTTAAAATATGGCAACTGCCATAACTTCTATATATTTCTTCTACCCATCTTTTACCGAAGAATCAACCACTTCACGTATTTTCCTAGCCTTCCAGCTACTTCTTTTTCTTAGCAAGAGGTCTGTGTGGCCTTAGCACAAAGCAATATCACACTCAGTATTTAGCTTGTTTTCTTGACTTTAATATTCTTAAAATGCATACCTTCATGCTTTATCACTTATGTATGTATGTAAATCGAGTTAAATAGGTTAAACCTGTGCTTCTGTACTTCTTACTCTATCTCTGTTATCTGCTCCCAATGCAGCAGCCAACCCTGCTACTTGCCCAAGCAGTATGTTTGGGAAGAGGGCTGAAGCGTTTTTGCATCTGCTGTCTTGATGCATTTAATGCACTGATAAGAACCAAAATCTGCTACTAGAGACATGCATTTAATTACATGCTTTTGCCATCTTTCAGGAGTAAATATATTATCATGTTTCTCATTTTCTTTCTTTCTTTTATAAATAGAGACTTAATTTACTATTATAGTAGTACAAATTTTCTCTGTGCATGAGCTGTGGCCCTGGAGTTACTGCAAGGGCGTCTCCTTCCCATATATTTCCCTAGCATTGCCTAGAGGCTGAATAAATAGTGTTTGCACATGGTAGGTAATAATCAATAATTTTGACTAAATGAACAATCATGTAGTTGCCATTGGGGCTAACAATATACATTTCAAGTTCAACTGAAATGCAATCTTTTACTTGCTTGATAGTATCTCAATTTTGACTCCTAAGTTTTAACTACTATCATGTGTAACTCTATATAAATGTAATATCAACGAAGAATCTTCACACTTGGAGAGAACAAATAGGAACCAAGTTGGAGGGAAAATTGAGAAGCTCTGATTTGTAGAAATATTAGCCCTGGTTTCACCATTTGCTGATCCCTAGACCTTCACAGAACAATTCAAGTCTATGAAACTCAGTTTTCTCATTCGTCAGAATGGATATATCTGCCTTCCTTTTTTCTTAACAGCAATTTTATGAAGAACATATAAAATTAAGCAGACAAATGAGCTTTAAATAATATAGAGCAAGTTTTAAATTCAAGTTATGGTGATTTTATTTTTTTTTAGTTGAATTTGAGATGCTATCATCTTGCCAATTGCTTCTTTACAATTTCCAGTTAGCCTGGCAAGTTCTAAATATATGTGCGTGGGAAAAGACATTGATGGTTTCTTTTTTAGTCATGATTTTGGTATATTTTCTTCTGATCTGGGTTGGTATTTCCTAATGTCATCGTGGCTTTTCAAGTGTCCTGACTTGGACATTATGTCATCTAAGAATTCCTCCACTTTGCCTTCACTTCGTGGTTTCCAGTCAAGTGAAGCCTCAAATTCAAGGTGTTTTCTTGTTTTTTAGCTTCTAAAGCTTCGTACAATCTTGCAGCATGTAACCTACAAGGTTTCCTAATCCCATAAACTCTAAATCACATCCCCTACTCTCCACACTACATACCATTTATCTGTTCTTACAACCTACCTGGAGTTTCTCCATTGTCATGAATTCTGTGTGCTGGCCCCTGGGTTATGGGACCTGGGTGTTACTCAGAACACATGTAAGCTGCCTAAATTTAATAACTGTAACTTCTGCATGAATAAAGGATGTTTGTTTGTTCAGCAGTGCTCTGGGGTACAGTGAATTTTGATTTGTCTATTTTAATCTTGTCGGTATGCATGTCTAATTATGCTTGTTGGTTTAGCACTGTGTGGAGAGTGTTAGGTAATGTTACTATCTAGAGTTTGCTCATCCTGAAATGTCAGTCACAGGACTAGAGCCGGAGATCTAGAGTTGAAACAACATGACTAAGGTTGGGTCAACACTGCCTCTAGGCTCTGTATAATTTTAGAGATTTATAACTTGGATATAAATATTCACATTGAACTTTCCACCATGGAAGGCCTTTTCTGGCCCTTCTCACTGTGTTTCAGATGATCTCAAAATCAAGTAAGACGATGATTGGTATTTGGGGGACCATTTTTTGTTTGGTTTGGTTTCTGGTTACTCTTTGGATTTTCAAAAGGCTCATTCCATTTAAAATAAAATAGACTGCATTGCTGCCTTTTTATTTTAATATACTTCAGACAGGTAGTAATGTGTGCGCATGTGTATAAATAGCAATCCTTTAAAGCTAACCATTTCAAGACTATTGTGACTAGATAAGTGAATCCAAAAATGCTATTGAGACTAAAAAATACATTTCAAAGAGTTACTGAGGTAAACTCTGATTTACTTGGTAGTTTCTCCATCTTTGACAATAAAATTATAATTATTATCATGTGCAGATCCATATAATTTTTATAATATATGGCATATTATGTCTTGATTTGCATTTTGCAGTTTCCTAAAACTCGCCTGCAATTCTGTTTCTCAAAACTCACACCTTTGGTCATCAAGTGTGCAGCATCTTTTTCTCAATTTGACTTTTCAGCATCTGATGTCAAAAGGTGACAGTAGTCCCTGTTTGCATTTCTGAAAGATGTGTGAAATCACTACCTTCCTGGGATTCCAAGACATGACAATTAAGTCTCTTCTGTTCTCAAATTATAACAAGTCTGAGCAAGGTAGGCACCCGCACATACTTGCACTTGGTTGGAGGAAAAGGTTAGTACTGTTTGTGACTGAAGAAGGTAAAAAACTCTTTTATTTCTGGGGCACCTGTGTGGCTCAGTAGTTAAGCGTCTGCCTTCGGCTCAGGTCATGATCCCAGGGTCCTGGCATTGAGCCCCACATCGGGCTCCTTGCTCTGCGGGAAGCCTGTTTCTCCATCTCCCACTTCCCCTGCTTGTGTTCCCTCTCTTGCTGTGTCTCTCTCTGTCAAATTAATAAATAAATTCTTAAAAAAAAAAAAACTCTTTTGTTTCTTCTTTCAAATCAAGGTTCTATCCACTAATGGTGATGTGACCTTCAGCTGGCTACATAATCACGATTTGGCTCATTTTCTTTTCTGTTAAAATGACAATGATAAATAATACCTGTTTCATAAATCTGCTCCTAAAATTAAATAAATTAATATATGTGAAGATCTTAGAAGCATGCCTGGTGGTTACTATTTTAATCATTAAGCTTTGTGACTAAAGATCCTTCAGTATCTGTAAGTTAAGGGGCAGGAACAAATCAGAGGATGGTTTGCCACATTTTAAATATCCAGAAAGGTTCTCTGAAAGCAACTTAAATGTTAAACATTTCGTTAGACCTCAGAGCCCTATGATTATGGAAGAGTTAATGATAAAAGATGTAGAGAATGTAGAAAGTAGCTATAGAGAACTTTCAAAAGAAGGATCTATACCTGAATATGCAGATTTCTGGAGTCAAGCATAAACTTTTGGGAGAAAACCTGCTTTGGCACTGCTTTAGGGTAAAAATGTGAACTGTGGATTTCTTAAACCTCTTCCTAATCAGTTGCAAATGAGACAATTGCACAGATATTGGAGCAAGACACACTTTGCTTATGGTACAGACTTGGCCACTCACTCATTGTGATTTTGAGGAAACGCCTCAAACTATTTGAACCTGTGTCATCACCAGCCAAGTAGGGCTAAAATATCTGCTTGAAAGTGCAGCTTTGAGGAAAAGAGAGGGGGAGAAGGAAGCGGGGGCGGGGGGGAGGGGGCAGGGAGAGAGAACACAGCACACTGCCTGTAACACAGTGCTTACATTCCTCTCCTTAACTGCACCAAGCACTCAACAGGACACACTGAGGCAGAGTGCACCTTTTCCCTGGCATACCAGGTTCTGTCCCCAGAGCTGGAAATGCTGCAGCTCAGCCGGTGTAGCAGTTACCGGGCTCCAGTGTATACAAGAATACCCTGGCTGGGCTCTTTCTGCCAAGGAAGCTGAGGGAGCAAATTTCTCCAGTTTATCTCCACCCAAAATTCTCTCCATAGTAAGGAGCAATCAAGGTGTGACACAGCCTCAGTCCCTTAGATTAGCACCCCTAGTTTTTGTTATGATCAGCTACAGCGTTTCTGGAGGGAAGCAAAAAAGGGCGCACCTGGGTGGCTCAGTTGGTTAAGCGTCTGCCTTTGGCTCAGGTCTTGATCCCAGGGTCCTGGGATGGAGCCCCGCATCGGGCTCCCTGCTCAGTGGGGAGCTTGCTTCTCCCTCTCCCTCTGCCTGCTGCTTATCCTGCTTGTGTACTCTCTCTCTCTCAAATAAATTTTAAAAATTTTAAAAAAAGAGAGAGAAAAGAAAAAGAAACATCCAGTCTGCACCAGTAACCCCCATGATCAAAATATAATCAGGATTGGGATGCCTGGGTGGCTCAGTCAGTTAAGCGTCTGCCTTCGGCTCAGGTCATGATCGGAGGGTCCTGGAATCAAGTCCTGCATTGGGCTCCTTGATCAGCCAGGAGTCTGCTTCTCTCTCTACCTGCCACTCCCCCTGCTTGTGCTCTCTCTGTTTCTCTCTCTCTCTCTGTTGCAAATAAATAAATAAAATTTTTAAAAAATTAAAAAATATATAATCAGGATACCAAATTTTTAACAATATAGCAAAAATATTTGAATTACTCTGAATTCGCATTTTCTAAAATTCAACTAACATCACAGATGTACAGAATCTAAGTAGAAAAAGAGGGGGGGAAGTCAAGTTGAAAGAGATTAAAAGCCAATTATTTGTGGAAGCACAGGCATATTGATGCAATACACACAAGCACACACCCACACAGAAGAAATAAGTTCATTGAACAGGGTGTTTGTGAGTACATAGGATAACCTGGTATGTATAATGTAATCCAATACCTCTGGTAGTGTGGATAATCGTTTAATTCTCTATCAGAACTTGATATTAATAGTGATGAAATGTAAGGCAAGAACAAGAAATGCCTAATTATTATTTTTATAACTTAATGTCCCCTTTTGCCCAAATTCCCTTTCCTTTTACTACTATTGAAAACGACCTATTGAAAGTTAATTTTCAAGGAATTCTAGCAACAGCCTGCCTTTCTAAAACTGCATAGGTTTACAAAACCCCTTTCTTTCCTATTTTCTAAATAGCTATAGGCAGAATCATGAAAATTATAGAAAAACACAATCTTCCTCTACTTTATCTTGATATGCATTCTATATTGTGTCACCGGTAGGAAAAATAATATCTTGCCTTCATGCACAGTTCAGCATATAAAACATAATCTATTTGAATAACTATGGAAAGAGCTTCAGCTAAGCAATAAAATGCAAGTAAAGAAAGTATCTACACCTCATCCTTCTATGGAGGTTTTAAAATGGGAGCATGTAAACTTCTAGTTGGATGGCAGGCAGTGATCAAATTTACAGTTCTGGCCAGGCTAATGTTGTACTGGACAAAATCTACATTTGAAATATTGGGAAAAGCTTAAAAAAAGAAAAAGCTTCCAATAGTTGGACTTCTCTGCTTTTCTTCAAAAATACGAATCAAAGTATTGTCAAGATTTCTATGTTGTAGAATTCCAGTGGTGAATTCCTGCGTTTTTGGAAGTATTTCCACCTATTTATCAAGCTTTTGGTGTTGAATGTTTTCTAATTTCTTTCTTTCATCTGGAGGGTGGTAGTTGAGGCTTGCTTGAACTAATTTATTGTTTAAAACTTTCAATTGTCTTAACTATCTCTGAGGGAAAGGCCATACAAATTTATTTGTAGGGATCTTAAGGAAGAAAAAGAAAGCAGAGTTGGCCGTTGGCCTTATTTTTTAAATAACCAAAAATAATTACATAAGCAAATAAATTACATGGTATTAAGTCACCTAAGATCATCTTGACAGAAGTACGGTTTCCCTGTTTACCTCATGTAATTTTCATAGCACTACCAAGAAGCATTTGCCAATTTCTTAACTGTCTTTAGAGATAAATAGAAGCACAATTGGTCAAAACTCTTCCGATAACTAGCACGTCTCACACCATCACCAGATGGGGAATCATTTGTCAAAAACCTTGAGGGACCCTGGAATTTAAAAAAACAATTTTACTTCAAAAAAGTGTAGGAGAATAGCCTTCTTGTTTATAGTTGGAATTAGAGTTCCCATTGCTTAATGAGCGATAAATTAAATGTTTCCTATGATTATCTAAACCCAAGCATTCTGATTCTCTTCCCAGTCTCATAACAGCTAGCACCCCATTCATGTCCTCTGTAGCAGCCCTGATTATGTTGCTCACACAGTTTGAAATCTTGCCAGATAGAAATTTCTTAATTTTTTTAATTTCCCACTTTATTTGGGTATTACTTCAACCAAAAGCCAAAATTCATAGTCAGGAGACAACTCCAAGTAATTTAGCCTAAGTGTCTGTGCTTGAGTGTGAAAAATTTTAGTTTGCAAGCTGATGTTACATGTAAGAAGACAGAGCAGAGCCCAGGGCTGAGGTCTCCAACCTCACATTTAATCCAGTGATTCCCAAACTTGGACACACAGAAGAATCCCCTGGGGGTCTTTTAAAAATATTGATGTCTTGCTCCCACAAGCAGTATTTTGATATAATTTGTTGGAGGTGCAATCGACACATGGGGATTTTAATTTTTTTTAAATCCAGGAGATTTTATTGTGCAGCCAAGTTTGGGAACCGCTGATGTGGAATGTGGATTTACAGGCTTTGGGATGGACTAGAATAGCACTCTCTCAGCTCCTTCCTCGCTTAAAAGAAATCTTATAAATGATGATTGTTTGCAAGTTTCCTTTCCATTCCCACCCCTCATAACCTCAGGGAAAATGAAACAGTTGCCTCTGTCTCGTGATTTTTCATAAAGCTTTAGACATGTCTACAATGGGAGAAAGGACGGGAAGGATATTCATCTTCATTATGTTAATCCTCCTTAGCCAAGAAATGGGAAGTTGAGATCATCCCTCTGGATCAACAGAAATATGTTTATCATTGCCATAAAATTATTTGGGGACAATTTAAATACATCCTTCAGGTTTGTAAAAGATTCACGAAAGAGCACTATATTTCCCTGTGGGTCATTCTATACCGTGTAGAATACCAAAGGCTAAGACTTTTTTTTTTTTTAATTTCCTAATGTTATTATCTCAGAATTCTAAGTGATTCTGTATGAGTACGCCAATTTAACTCTATGGTAGTCATCATGATTTTGCCTCTTCATGGAAAATATTTTCAGCTCTAGCTCATCATTGGGATTTTCAAGTAAATGGCAAGTTTCAGACATGTAATAATAGGGCTTTGTAACATCTTTACAAAATACAGAAATGCTTACAAAGTTTGTCTGATTTTTATTAGACACGAGGTAAATATGCTTTTAGAACCATTTTAGATGGACTAAAAACAAGACAAAAGGTATTTCCATAGATTTCATAGTGCTGAAATTGGTTTGTGATTTCTGATATTTTAAATATTAGAAGTGTTCTTTAGATATTTATAATTAATAGTACAACTTTGTTCACAGTCTCTAAAACTTTTATTTTTATTTATTTATTTGAATATAGTTGACATACAATGTTACATTAGTTTCAAGTGTATAACATAGTGATTCAACATCTCTCTACATAATGCTGTGCTCACAAGTGTGGCTACCATGTGTCACCATACAACACTGTTATTATATCATTGACTAGTATCCCTCTGCTGTGGCTTTTATTCCTGTCTTATTCACTCCTTAGCTGGAACCCTATATCTCCTTTTCTCCTTCACCCATTTTACCCATCCCCCACCCTCCTTCCCTCTGGCAAATTTAATTTATTGACTGTATCAGGAGCTCTGGAGCTTATCTGTTTTCTTTCTTTTCGTAACTAGTATTAACTAAACATATATTCCAAATATATTTAAATAATCAGTAATAAAAATAATAATGGTTAAAGTTCTATTAATAGTAATAGTAGTTAACATTTTGCCAGGAATATGGTACACGAATTATTTCATTTATGTCTTCTGAAGTTCAGTAAGGAAAGAATTTCTATTATCCCCACTTCCTAGAAATGGAAATAAGATTAGAGAGATTAAATGATTTTCCTTAGTTACACACAGAATAAACCATAGGAGCCAGGATTCAAACCTAGGTAAGTTATCTCCAGAATCCATGCTCACTGTAGCATAATACAATTAACACAAGAACTTAAGTAAATGTGTAACATCTAAACATCCTGAAGGAAAGCTTAAAAGCCAGTCACTATTTATTGGCCAATGTGATATGCTGTTCAGATATTTAGAAACATGAGTATATATGGATTTTATTTTTGACCAAATACTTGCTATCATTTACATGCAGTCTTTGTTTTTACATAAATGGATTGATAATTAACAAAATCCAAAAGGTTTTTCTTTTTTTTGTTTTTCAGAATAAACACATACACATTTTAAATACTAAAGACTCTGTGAATTATCACCATCTGGATATATATTAGTGAGGCTCTTAAAAAATATAAACTTATACATTAAATAGAAGAATATTTATTGCCCATTTAGGGTGTAAACCTCACATCCCTCCTTCACCCTCTTATTATCTGACAATCACAGGCGCATCAGGGGCCAGGCTCTTTGGAACATCAAACTCAAACAACTTAACCCATAACTGGTTTCTTTCAAGGACTTCCAATTAAAATAAAAACAAAAACAAAAACCTGAGCAATGTTAAGTTTTTCTTGTAGCTACATTCACAAGGTGATATGTGTTCTGATGTGCTAAGACAATACCTAGAATTCAACAGTTCCTCTTGTAAATTACTGCCATTCCATAATTGCAGATAGAAATTGGCATACATTTTAGATGGAATGTCTAATAAGCTAATTGTCTATAAATTCTAAAAAGAAGAGTTACCATTTAAAAATGAATTCACTACATTTTGGATGCAGATTGAAAAACCATATCAGAAGTAGTGATAAACATAAACAGAATTGCAAGAATAAAAATTGTTCTTAATTCAGAGATGATGCTGGGGTAGTCGAGGCTGCTGAAAATACACACACACACTTTCATACATATTGGGAACACTTAGGGTTATGTAGTCTCTTGATGAGAGAATAAAGAGGCATATAAATCTAATAATTAAACGTTGATGGGTATTTGTGGCTGATATCATTACATCATAGCCATCTGTAGGGGAGTACATTGCTAGACTCAATATGGTGGCCTCTTTTTATTTATCATAATTCTATGAGACAGGTACTATCACCATTTTCAGTCCACAAATGGGAAAGCCAAGTTCTAGAGCAGTTAAGTAACATATCCAGGATCCGATAGCCTTGATAGCTATATTGACTCCGAAACATCATGCTCTTCTGCTGCATACCACAATAACTTAAATTATTTGCTTTTTGTCTGCTTTACTGTTTCTAAATGGGCTCTTGCTGAGCAGGAGAGAAATACAGGGGTATAACCCTGGAATTTTGTCATAAAAGTTTTTAAGAACCATGGAATGTAAGTATCTTATGCTCTCCATTAAATGATCAAAAAATGTAAATCAAGAAATGTTTTTACTAAAAATCATCTTTATTTCAGGCTTGTTTAGTGACGGGTTTAGTCTTTCAAATAATTTCCAATTAGAAACATAACAGAATTTGATATCTTGCCGTTCCCAAATTAGAAGTATGGTTTTAAAATATTGAAAGAAATACTCTAATAAACTTCAATAGGCGATATGAAAACATTTTGAAAACTGAATAATCAACAAAAATGACTCCATCCTCCCAGTAGATGCTGGAAAAAACCTAGACCTAGTCTTTCAGGTGCTTGGGAGGCATGATGATTTATGCTATTTGGAGAAAAAAAAAAGAGCGTAAGTGGCATAAAATATGAGAAAATATCTAAGCAACTTAAAACTGAAACAGCAGGAAAGACTATAGCAATTTTAGAATCTTTAATGACAAACACCTAAAATTAATGTTACTAGTGCCCTAAAGTTGTAGCAGAATGCTGGGTCTCTGCTAATAATTCAAGACTGAAATCCTCAAGAAAAACATGATCCTGCCACGGTGGTTCTGCTTCTTCGCTTCTACCCTGCAGACTTCTTTACTTCCCAGTTCTCATGGCTATTCTTTAAAGCAAATGATTACTTAATTCATAACTCAAGTTCAAAATCTAAGCAAGTGCTTAGGTATGAAAAGAACAAATAGCACCAGCAAAAGAAACTTGGTTTCTAATCTCACTTTGCCCAAAATAATGACTCTGGTAACCTGTCTGAGCCTCCTTTCCCCCTTCGGTGCACTTTACCCAGAGTTTCTGATTCTTTGGCTTTGAGCTCAGGTGGGCGATTTTACATGTCTAACAAGTGTCTGAATGATGCTGATGCTGCTGGGTTAGGGAACACACTTCGAGAGTGACTGAATTAGGCCATCTAAGGTCCCTATGTGGGTCTATCATTCTGATCTTTCTATGTGAAGATTTCAAAATATCTCTCCAATTTTCCCCCCAACAATATTGTTAATACCGGCCTTTTCACGTTTTTGTTACACAAAGAATAGAATAACTATATCCTTATACTGGATAGTATACGTACAGGCAGACATTAGTATTTTCTGGCATCTTTTTAGGAGAACGAAACTTACACTATACCTAACCAATTGTCCTTGGTCTGTTATTCTTATTATTCACATTAACAGATATGAAGACAGAGGAATTAACTTCCTCAGAAACTTGCTAGTTAAAAAAAAAAGCCAAGTTTAACTCAAGCTTTTTTCTCCTGGGTCACTAAATTATGCTTTAGTTCAATCTTGCTTTAGACAGATGTGCCTGACACCATATCTTCCACTGAGGAAAGATTTTGAAATTATTTTGGTATCTCTATGTGCTCTAGACATGAATAGATTCAAATCTGAATCAACACAGCAATCTCAAGGTGCAATTTTTCTGAGTAGTAGTGTGAACACAACAATATCAATAGTCAGAATAATTATTATCACAGCCCAGTATAGTAGTTTGAATGTGTATCTGATGTGTCAGCTTTGATATGAGTTCTGGGTATAAATATCAGTTCCATAGTGATTTCCCCTCCACCCTTTTTCAAAGAGACAAGTTCAACAAGAGCTCTTTAGCAGTCATGCGGCTGGGACAAGTTTATGTAGTTGCCGGGTATCTCAGGCGCTCTCCTGCCACCCAGCTGTTCCTGCCATTCTTGGCAAAGAATTGTCTACAAAGAGCCCGAGGAGGAATCCTAGGGCAGACTCATATCTCAACAGGGCTATTCTTTCATAACAGCTATGGGGCTTGGGATGTTTTGGTCAGTTTCCTCCCAGCAGACCCAAATTAGTTTTTCCATATATATTGGTTGATAGGAAAAGATTGCATTGCCTTTTACCCCTTTTGTACTCAATCCACACAACTTATTGGTATCTGGATTTAGACCATGTCTTCTCTACCTGGAAAACACAGGTGTAATTTAAGACACTTTCTTATCGGGCAAGGGTCTTTTTTATCTCCTAACATCCTAAGGTAGTTGCAGACTTGCACTGGTCTGGTCTTGAATCCTGGGCTGGCCAGCTCATTAGGGCTGAGTGGTGAGGTGGGTCACCCTCCCCAGAAGTCAGAGAGGAAAAAAGCCTTGTTTGGCCAGCCAGTCTTCATGTTCTTGTACTGGATTTGACAATTCTGAACTCTAGAGTGGTTCCGGAGTACCACCTGGGACCTTCATTCTTATAGTTTGGTATCCAAGGTTTTTCATCTGGACTTTGCCATAAATTTTCTGCTCTGGGCAATTTAGTATAATTCCTTATTGTAAATAATGTTATAAATATAAATCAATATAAAATAATGAAAAAATAAAAGTAAGAATTGTGTGATTGCTGGTCATTTCAGACACTGGGATAAAGTCTGAAAGAGGAGACATATGGGTCTTTGAATATTCCTCAATTACCAATAGGTTCTGAGCTGTGTACCATGGCACAAATAGCAAGAACCAAGACTAATGACAGTTCTACTCATGTTGCTGAGTGTCAGAATATACTCCCATTAGAGTGTTATCACATGAGTAAAAACACTAATTGCCTGGTATGGAGAAAATGTTCAATAGGTTGCCATGATTATCAAATTAGGTATATAAACTTGCTTGTGATGAAAATCCTCTACATCAGGCTAGATATCACTTTGATGCATAGCTCAAGCTTTAGGCAGCCATGTTTCCTTCAAAAAGCCCTCAGACTAGAATGCTAACATTTCCTCAGTGTTTGTCACATGCATCCTGCACACTATAGTCCTACAAATCCTACTTCTTACCTGAACATCCTTCTTCCTCTTGTGAAGATCCCGTTATATTTTGTTCTTCTCTTACAAGCATTTAAATGATGTTTCTGGAGTTGAACAGTTAAAATATCAACTCTACCATTAACTAGCTATGACTTTGGGAGATTATTTAGCACCCCGAGTCAAAGTTGTCTCATTTAGAACAAGGGATAATAATAACTGCCTCACAAAGTTGTTGAGAGAAATAAAAATTAAAATTAAGGTTTGTAAATATCTGCACAAAGCACAGTAAGCAGATTTTTTTTAAGATTTTATTGTTTGAGAGAGAGAGAATGAGAGGTAGAGAGCACGAGACGGAAGAGGGTCAGAGGGAGAAGCAGACTCCCTGCCAAGCAGGGAGCCCGATGCGGGACTCGATCCCGGGACTCCAGGATCATGACCTGAGCCAAAAGCAGACGCTCAACCAACTGAGCCACCCAGGCACCCAGTAAGCAGATTTTTTGTTATTAAAAAAACACTGTAAGGTTTGATTATAGAGGATGCCATAAAAATGTTAATTCTAAATAGAGTGAATCTTATAATTTAAAACTTATTCAGATTCCCCTTAATGTCTAGACTGGACTAGAGAATTACCATACATGTTAGTCAATCATATATATCAAAAGGTAAGTCTAGACACATATGTACATATATATGTACATACATATGGTGTTTTAAATAATTTTTACTGTGCTGAGAAAAAAAATCCATATCAAAAAATTCTGCCTCCCATAATTTTGTGACTTTCTTACATTTAATTTAAGAGAGTAGAGACAATCAGTCCACAACTTTAAATAAGTTTACGATTCCAAGCACTTTGGGGAACGTAAAAGATTGAGTTAACAAGCACAAATGTATTATGGCTTATTATTAGAACCTTCCCCTGAGCAGCTTTTCACAGAGAGATGGCACAGGGTGACAGCATGGGGACACAGACAATAGGCAGGCTTGGAGCAAGGAGGTACGAGTGTCCAACATCAGCACACATCAGGTTTTGTCTTGAGGAGCACTTGACAATATGCTGCTATGGTGAGTATTTGTCAGTTCCTTTCCCATCATTCATTGCTTCATCCTCCTGGCACTCTATATCCAAGAGGAGGGCGCTATGTAATGAAACTTTTTAATTTAGTTTTCTTATTTGAACTTTTGGTATACAGTTTCGATTAATGATCTTTGACTCTTGATGCACTTATTTCGCTGGTCTAAACCTGGCCCACTTTTATATATTTATTTAATTCATTAAATAGTGAGTTTAACATTCTAATAAGAACACATGGACCCGACATCTCAAAGGTCTAACTATGAAATTGTTATATCGATCATTATTACTTGTACTGATTTTGTTAAAGGTCAAATAAATAGAGGTATTACACTCTGACCATTTGACAAAATAGGTGATAGTGGACAAATGTTTTTTGTTTTCTCACTGTCCACAACCCTGCTTCATACAATTCTGGTGGTCTGCCAGTGCAAAGACCCTAACTAGCCACAGGATGGGTATGTGGTCCAGGCTTGATCAATCATGGCAAAGCACCACCTGGCTACTGTGAAGAGACCAAGGATGGCTATCTCACCAAAGACAGATGATCAGAATGTTGCACACCAATGCTGAAAGATGGAGACGTTCTCCCATCTCCAGATTTGCTAAATGAGGATTTTAGGACCCATGCACTGCTGCCAATCTCCCCTCACCTGCTATCTTGTGAAGAAAATCTATTTGAAAAAAAGAAAACTAAACAAAATAAACAAACAAAACAAAAAAAGAAAGGAAAGGAAATGTGTTCAGAAAAGCAGAGATTATATAGGGAGTAGGAAAGTCCTAAAGATAAAATTTGAGTCCCTTGAGTCACTGACACCAGTTCTATCCCGGTAAAACGTGACAATAAGTTCCTTTAGAGCTGTAAACTAATTTGGCTTGGATTTCTGTTACTAGAAAATGAGTTCTCAATTGTTAACATCATTAACTGAGGAGAGTTAATAAGTTATGGTGTTTAAGAGCATAAAACCTAAACTAGATTATTTGGATAGTCTATGTATGTCACTTAGTAATTCCGAAACTTCGCACACTCAGTTTATCTGTCTCCTCCTCTGTAAAATGAAATGGGATGATAATGGCACCTGTCTCCATGGGCTTTTGTAAGAATGAAATGAGTTAATTTATGTAAATAACTTAGAATGTTTTTGGAACATATGTAGTGATCAATAAGTCTAACAATTAATTCTTCCCTTCAAACCATCATTATAAAAGGTTTTGGTATAACCCATGTTTCCATCAGGTGGAATTTAGTACAATAATGGTTATAGTCACTATTTGCATTTATTCAACACCTACTTTCTGAAAGCCTACTGTATGCAAGAAAGCACTGTTCTAGGCTGGGTTATAGCAGTGAATGAAAGTCCACAGAAACTTAAATACTTCACATTCTAGTCTCTAAAAAGGTAATGAACAAACAAAATGATTAAGTAAAATACATTGTTTATTAGATGTTGATAATGCTATGAAGAGAAATATAGTCAAAAAGGGGCAAAGGACCGTAGGCTTTGTTGAAGCCCCAGGTCTGTGTGGACCTCAGGAAGAGGGCATGATTTAAGTACTCTTAATGCAAATGAAGCCAGAACATTCTGGGTGGAGGAATTCCAGGAAGAGCAAGTGCAAAGCTCTGGGGTGGAAAAAATCTGGATAAACTTGAGGAACAGTAAAAAATAAGCAAGAGAAGACTAATAGGAAATCTGAAATGTAATAAGGGGCAGAGATTATGTAGAAACTTCTGGACCACTGTAACAGTTCCAGCTTTCATTCTGAGTGAAACAGTGAGACACTGGATGGTTTAAACAGAGAAGTGTTATGCTCTGATGTACTGTTTTAGGATTATTCCAGCTACTTTGTGGAGAACAGGATCGGGGGAAGAGCCCACCAAGAGTATTGTGAGGGAAGGATTCTAGCACAGCTGATGCCTTCCTTCTGTTCCCAAGAAGAACCTTGTGCTTTGTACAGGATGAACCAGCAAGCTCACAATCACACTGCATGCAAAGAGCTCAGAGCAGAGTCAGGACATCCCTGTTCCCACAAATCAGACACATAGAGACTTTCCTTGGCTATGCCCATGTCAATGGCCCTCAGACATGCTCCCAGCTTTCTGTATCTTAGACCTCATTGGTTCAGGGTCAAGGTCCTTCTACTATAAATTGGAGTGCATGCCCACCTCAGCTGGAGAATGCATCCTCTGGCCATAGGGGACCAACACATTGCAAGGGGCTAGATCATGTGTCCTCTCTCTCTCTCCTCTTGCTGTACCACTTGGGCCTGGTGTGCATGTTGTTTGTCTTGGTGACCTCAAGTCATACTCAGGTCTCTTCCCTGTGTGATACTTGTCTTACTTTTGACCTTGGTTGCATCCATGTCATATTCTATCCTATGACACAGCCCGACCACCTAATGAAGAAATATCCAGGAAAGAGATGATGGTAGCTTGGAGCTGGTGGCAGTGGTGGAGTTGGTAAGAAAAATTAGACTGTGGATCTATTTTGAGGGTGGAGGTAAATTGACACTGATCAGAGGTAAGTTGTGGGCTAAAGAAGCAGAGCAGTGAAGGGTTACTCGAAGAACTAAACAACTGAAAAAGATAAAGGCCGATGAGGGTCCTGGAAGAAGAGTCTGTTTGAAGCTAGGTAGAAATTAGTTTGTTTTTGGAGATGTTGATTTGGAGCAGGGGCTATTGGATAAAGAAGTGGAGGTGGTGAGCAGTAGTTTGACAAGAGGGTCTGTGGTTTATTTAGAGTAGACGCTGAAGTGCATGTAGATGGCAAGGAAAACTGTGAAAATGGATGAGATCATCAGGAATGAGTGCGGATAGAGAAGTGGGCCAGGGACAAACCCAGGGCACTCCCAAGGCCAGAGAGGGGAAGAGAAACCACAGAAAGAGATGAAGGAGAAAGGAAGAAACCCAGAAAAGAGTGTTATCTGAGACAGGGGAAAGAGGGCCTCATGCAGGAAGGAGCGATCAACTCTGTCAAATGTCACAGATGAATCAAATAAAATGCACACTGAATACCGACCCAGGGTGACCTTTAGACAGCAGTGTTTGCAGAATGGTGGGGCGAAATGTTTACTGGAGTCCTTTCTAGGGAGAATGAGAGAAGAGAAACTGAAGATTGGGAGTACTGACGTTAGGCTTCCCCCTTGGAGTTTATATCTTAATCTTTTGGAAACATTTACTTGCTATTAGACATTTTACTAAATGTAAAACTTACATGGCAATTAATTTAATAAATTCCTTCTTAACGTCTAATAAAACATCTGTGCCTTTTTGTCCACTGTGATGATTGAGATGTATGGCATGCAATACAATTATTAATAATGTTATCCTTTTGAATGAGAATCTACTCTTTGATTCACACCATTAAATAACCTTCTAATCTGTGAGCCAAAATGTCAACCTGTACCTTGGACTCGTTCCTAAGGATATTAGTGGGTAAAAAAGAACATTCCTTAGCCGGTTTATTTTTCTTTAGTATTAGTGCAGTCTGGCTCATCTGAATGTCTGTAGTAAATTGCTTTTTACCCAGGAATTTGTAAATAATTTAGTTGGAGCATTTCTAACTACGTGTGTGTGTGTGTGTGTGTGTGTGTGTGTATTTCTTATTAAATTTTGGCTAGAATCCTTCTTTTCTGGAATTGTATTGTTTTACAGATTTTTGTGACTGGTTTGTCACAAAAAGTAGAACAAAAACCAATCTTTTTCTTTGCTTCTGGATAGCAGTTTCATTGGGCAGTGGTGGTATTTCAACAGCATCTACTAGATGCCTGATATTGGGTCATGGCAGAAGCTGAGACACTGTTGAGTGTTTTTGATAATGCATATTCATAGTCCTGAGCTCAGTGTATCACCAGACAGACCAAAAAAGTTTGGCTCTTTTGAGCAATGTGTTCCTAGCAATCTACTTGGTTTCAACTTCTGTACAAACAGATGGATTTCAATAACACACACAAATTTCCTGCAATTTGGGGAAGAATATTTATTTTTCCCCTAAACCATTCCATTTGAGCATTGACTTTTTCCACTTAGAATAATTGGTAAGAATAGACAAATTTATAATTACATAAATTACAAGAATTTCAACACAGATATAGATACACACACATAAATATATAGTGATCTCAGACTATATGATTACTATTATTTATTTCTGGGGATTTCTAGATGCAGGCATAGGTAATTTAAATGGATGTATCATTCATATTGTATAATAATTTTAAAATATCAGATTTTAAATATAATAAGCACACTTATGGGCATAACAAAAGGAATCCTTGAATACTAACTGGGAAAGAGTAAGGACAAATTTATGTAGAATTTTACAGAAATCTGTATCATCTCGGGACACCTGGCAGATTCAGTTGGTAGAGCATGCAACTCTTGATCTCAGGGTCGTGAGTTCGAGCCCTACATTGGGCATGGAGCTTACTTTAAAAATTTTAAAAAGAAATATTTATCATCTCTTGTATTAGTTTTCTATGGCTACTAAGGCAAATACCATAGACTGGGTGGCTTAAACAACAGAAATTGATTTCCTCACAGTCCTGGAGGCTAAAAGTCTGCCATCAAGGTCTTGACAGGGTTGGTTTCTTCTGTCTCTCTCCTTGGATGGATAGCTGTCTTTTTCTTGTGTCTTCAGATAGTCTTTTCTGTGCCTCTCTGTGTCTGAATTTTCTCTTTTTAGAAGGACACCAGTCATACTGGATTTGGCCCACACTAGTGACTTTATTTTAACTTAATTACCTCTTTAAGACTGCATGTCTTCTCCAAATACAGTCACATTCTTAAGTACTGGGCTTAAGAATTCAGCATAACAATTTGAGGGTGTGGGGCACAATTTAGCTATAACATTTTGTATCATATTAAACAATTTTAAACTCATGCCTAGAGCAGTGTTTATCAACTGTATTTGAGTGTATATCCTATTTAAAAAAATATTTGTAATGCATACCCACAATATCCATTTATTTATTTAGAAATTGGAATGTCTAAAACATACACAAACATGGACAGTCTAAAGAATGACCTGAAGAGGGAACATATTAAATGTTTTCTTTTCATCATAGCTTCATACCATTATCTAATTTTTCAGGAGCAATGTGCATTTAAGAGGTCCGTCATATCACTAATGAATACAGTTTGACATTTCAAATAATTTCCTTGTTTATTTAATTTTAAGGGGAACAACTCCTAGTCACATTGTCATTGTTTTTTACCTCTTCATGTGGTTGGAGAAGAGCTCTGATAATTGGGGATCTGGACAAAGTCCCTGGCTTCATGGAGCTTGCCTGGCTTCAAGAGGATTGCCTTCTACTGGGGAAAATAGCTAAAGCGATAAACAACTATAGACTCTAAAGCAAGCAGGGCAAGGAAGAAATAGTCAGCAAGACAAAGAGAAAATGCTATTTGAGTTGAAAAGTCCATAGAAGGCCTCTATCAGGTACATTAGAGCAGAGACCAGAATAAAATGAGGGACAAAGCCTTAGGTAAGTTTGAGCAGTCTCCAGACAAGAGGTTGGTTTGCTCGGTGCCTGTCTCTCTCCCTCAGGACAATATAAATGCCACAAGTGCAGAGTCTTGGCTGTCAGCTACCTTTGGTTCTTCAGCAGTGCCTGGTACAGATTAAAAATTCAATACATCTCTTATTAATTCATTGTAAAATTCCTTACCTTTTGAAAAATTATTTTGGTGGTAAGTTAGGGGAGAATTGTAAAAATGCAGTGGACAAATGTGTTTTAATAACAAAACTGCCAAGATTCTATGTGAACGATGATGTGAAAACAAATCTGATATAAGCAATGCGAGATATACTGAAAATTGTGAGTGAAATGTTGATTATTAAAGGTACAAGGAAACAAAGTAGACAACTGAATAAGCAAAAGAAAAGGCAAATAATATCATATTAATTCACTTTCTGTGGGAACCCAATTTCCAGGTCCCAAGTTTCAGTTATTAAACATTTTCTGATTCCCTGTGTCTTTTAGGTTCTCTAGGAAGTGAGGCAGAGATGCTAGTCCAAGCGTTTTGTTGGGTAGAATAAAAATGAAGCCAGACAGGAAAGAAAGCCTTCAGACTGCAAGGCAGCAGGGCTGACATGCACGAGAGGGAGGGCAGAGCTAGGGGACAGAAGTGAGGAGGAGCAGGAGTGGACCCGGAAAGCCTCTGACGGAGTTGGAGATCTGACAGTGTCTCCACCATGTGCCAACAAGGCGCTCTAGAGCGAAGATGGCACGGGATGAGTCCCACATGGGGCAGAAATGGCCAGGTGCTCCCCTCCCCCAAGGCTCAGCCATTGCTGGGTAGGGTGACAGGGTAGAACAGAAACAGAGGATACAGCATGAATGCCCAGAGCCTGTCAGCTAACTGTTCTTTGCAACCCCCACCCAACACCCTCTTTCTCCATGGAAGATCAGAGAGGGGCACCCCATGCCTGCCCTTCTCACAAAAGAAGTGGCCACAATGTGGATGCTTGTCCAGGGAACAAACATTAGAGATTTCCTTGTCATTCTGTCTGTTCTCTTGTGCTGGCATTATTTGTCTTATCAACAGCCAGACTTACTTGGTGAAAATCTTCTTAAGCCCCCCCATCTATTTTGTGAGTGTTGATTTCGCTAAATTTAAAGAGTATGCCATTAGCCACAGGTAAACCGCAAGCACTGCAAATTGCTAAAAGCTAATGGAACAGTCAGGGTCCCATCACACCTTACCCCTTTCTCAAAGAATCTCCATCCCGTGTGGTTGTCCCACACTCGTGGAATGACAGGGCCAGCTCAGGCATCTATTAATATTAGTGAAGATGAATTTCTTTATCTTTGCCTTATTTATGAAGAGGAACACACAGACAACTAGAAATTTTACTTCCTCTTGGTGCCCATTTGGAGAGTGGGGACATTCTATAACATGATGACATCTATGAGCAATGAGGACATTGTGCATAAGGGCATGAACAGGTCTGCAGGCCTTCTGGAGGCAAGATTCTGTGAGGGACTTTGCTTACCGCCCCTGCTGACTGCTGGTATCAGGGGCAGTCCCCATAGCCCAGTCCACTTCAACACGAGCCCAGGTGGCTTTTCACATGGCTACTTAACAACAATTTTTTGAGGGCTTAACATATGTCAAGAGGCTTCTTATCTATTTTTTTTTGGCCTGTGGAGTAGTAAGATTTCCTCTATTTTGTAGATGGTAAAATTGAGTCAGAATAAGTGATTAAATATCTCACTCAAAATCACACAGCTGGAATGTGGCAGAGCGGAGATTCAAATCTAGGTCTGATTCCAAATTTCAAATTCTAACCACTAATTATTTCTCAGAATGAGAACTTACATGACTCACTAAAATACTATTTAAAAAATTAGAAAGGAGAGTATCACTTCTGGCCCATGTATAATATGAGGATACATGCATTTATTTTTCTTTATTTAGTGATTTGTATCTCCCTTATTACTTTAGATCTTGCTTCTTATGGACAGCTATCCTTCCTAGGCCCTATTTTTATTTCAAAAACTCTCTTTTGCTGTGATATTGAGAACAGGTTCCTCATTAGTATTCAGGTGACAATGAGAGGAAGCTACCAAACAATGCACATGAAGGAGGCAAGGCTGTCATTATAAACTGAGCTTATGAGAAATGCCAGTCAATGCTGGTTGCTCATAGGCTTTTCTTTCTTTCCTTTCATTGTCTTTTTTTTTTTTTTTTTTAAACAAGGGAATCATTTAGAAGCAGCCTCTGCCTGCATGGTAACATGCCGAGAGCAATGGTAGTGTCTGGGTGGGTTGCAACCAGAGCGGAGAGCTTAAAAGAGATTTAGGAAGCATGCCAGGTCCACAGAATGAGCCTCTGAATCAGGTGGGGGCATAGTTGACCTTTTGCAGAGGGCAACAAGCTTTGCTTTCTTTGTTCTTGACAAAATTACTCAGCCATTGCCATGTTCATGTTCCTGCTCCATGTTCAAAAATTCCTGGGGCGGGTTCTGCTTTGACACCCTAATAAGAGCAGCCATCTATAACTGGCTCAGCATTCATTAGTTGGCAGAACCCAGGGCAGTGGTCGCTCCCCGCCAGGTGTTGAAGACCCTCTTGTGCTGAGATGTGTGTGACTTCCCAATGCTGTGCAGTGAGAGCTCTCGTGGAGCAGCCTTCCTTGGTTGGACTCCAGTGGCTTCTCAATTGGTTCCTGCCACAGTGAGTGAGGATTCCAAGGCCATCCCTTTGGACGCTGCTTGGTGATCATCTCCAGACAGGACAAAAGCAGGTGGGATGGCGCCCTGAACGGGGCAGGGGGACTGGGGGGAGATGGGGGAGAAATATGTCCCAGCCTCAGAAGAACTCTCTCTGCTCACCCTCCAGGATCTGTGTAAGCCCCGTGGGGCTGGTGATATGCATTGGATTAAGTACTTTGGTTCTAGAATGTAAGTTCTCTGAAAGGAACAAATGGGTCTGTGTCCATATGTCTAGATCCCCAGCACCCTGGCACTGAGTTCATCATAAGCAGTTAATGAGTACTTATTTTTTATAAATAGATGGGTTGAAAGAAAAGCTTTCTCTTTGCATTGGCTATTTGATTGGTGTTACCCACCCGAAAGAGTACTTTCAGACCTGCCGAGGTGACCACTCACTTGGCTTTCATGGCCCTCCTGCTCGCTTCCGTTGCTGTCTCCTCCTTGTCCACCTATGACTGGTTCTCTGTCACTATGTATGTCTCCTCTAGCTCTGGCTGACTCTCCAGGCTCTGCCTTCCTGCTTTCTCTAACTTCTCAATGCTGCCTGTTTCCTAACAATCCAATGTCTGTTTCCATGGTCTTCACTCTCCGGGGCTCCCAAGCCTTTCCATGACACATCATGACTTTAAAGCTCAGTGATTAAACCAATCTTTCTCTCAAACAACCACCCTCCTGTCACATCTCCTTCCCTAACCTTCACTTGTGTTCCTTAGGTGGGACTATGTCATGAACAGGGGGGATTTTCTTTGAAAATAATGATGCGTGCTGATGTGAAATGCTTCTCTGGGAACAGAGTCTATGGTGAGCACAGCTACAGAACCCTTGCCCAGGGTAGAAATGAAATGCTGTGTGGTTTTCCATTCTCTGTACTTTGAAGATGTGCTCTCGTTCAGCAGGTATCTGAGCAGCTATTTTGAGCATGTCGCCAGGCCAGTTTCTGGGAGGAATACAAAAAATCAAGTTCCTCACCATTCAGTGGCTTGCAGGAAGAGCATGGTAGTCAGGCCTACAAGACTAATACTGGGAAAGATAAAGCGAGGAGAGGCGTATGTGAGCACTGCTGATATGGCAGGGGTGTGAGGAGCAAGAAGATTACTAAGAATCCCAAAGACCAAAAATGAATGCTTTACCTCAGGCTGGTTTGGTTCACTCCTAAAGAAGTGTAATCATCTTGGGAGAGTTCTCATATGTTGGTAACATCCAGTGGGACAGATTCTAAAACCTTTTATCTATCATATTTCAAAAAGAGATAATGGAGAATGTTTCTTTTAAAATGTGTGCATTAACATATTTGCCCTTCCAACAAATTATACTAAAAATGTTTTCCCCATATGTTTTCCGTACATATCTCACTTTCAAATAAAATCAAGGAAGGTGACCTTAAATTATATTATTGTTATTTTTAGAAGTACTGAGTATACAAACATTTGTACAGCCCAGATCATAAGTCATGTGCAAATTTTACAATTTTTCTTTTCTTTTTTCTTTTTTGGCTACTGGAGAGTGTTATCCTCCACACCGCAAGGGATTTGGCTTCTTAATCAATGATGTTTAGCAAAGGAAGTGGAGGAATACAGGGTAATCTGTAGGGTCTGTTACAATTTGACATATGGACATGTTTCAGCTGAAGTAACATCACTAAAGTAACAATTCCTTTCTTCTGGCTAAATATAAGCCTTTTGTATAGGTTATCTACTGTTGTGTAACAAACTATCCCACACCTCACAGTTTAAAACAACAATTTATTCTCATCTCTCAGTGTCTCTCATGTTGGAGGCAGATGGTGCATGAAGCTGGAGTCGTGTGAAATTCAAAGTGGCCTGAACATCCAAGATGGCTTGCTCACATGACTGGCTATTCAGACTGGCTGTTGGCTGAGGGCGCCTTGGGTTGTTGACTGGAACACACGCATGTAGACTTTGGATGTGGTGGCTAAGCTTTCCACAGCATGGCTCCTAGGTTTGAGAGGGATTATAACAACCATTAGATATCATATAGATATATGATACATAATGTATTACATCATATATAATGAAATATATATTATATATGTATTATAATTGTATTATATTAATACAGTATATATTGTGTTATTATATATTCCATATTTGATACAATATATTATAACAACCATTTTACTTGGCTCACAGCTTTGTACGTTGGGAACTTGGGAAGAACTTGGTAGGGAGGTTTGTGTCTGATCCACGTGCTGTCTTATGGGGCATATTCCAAGAAACTCAAGTTAGAACTGAAAGGCTCCTTATGATTTAGCCTCAGGAGTCCCAGACTGTCATTTCCACTATATTCCATGGGTCAGTTAAGCCACTGGGATTAGTCTGTCATATTCAAAGAGAAGACATTAGAGTCCACTTCTTAATATGAGAAGTTGCATGTATTTAGAGAACAAGACGGTTTGTGAGTCTGCCTCCGGCCATTACAATGGACTATTCTGCCATATGCAAAATACACTCAGTCCCATCTCAAGGCCTTCATGTTCTCATTTCAGTATGACATTAGCTCAAAGTCCAGGAGCTCACTACCTAAACAAGGTCCAGCTATGGCAGGGGTTTCTCAAGTGTAATTACTCTCAATCTGAGACCTGTGAACTGAGGAGACAAGTTATCTGTCTCCCACACATCAAGCATACAATGCTGATTGAAGAATGGGGCAATGTAAGAATTGGCCCAATACCCAAAGCAAAGAGAGTAAAATGGGATGTATGTAACAGTCACTGATAAAAAGCATTTCTGAAATCTAGCCAGATACATGTTGCCTTTTCCTTGAAACAGGCCCTGATTCTGTTTGAGAATCACTCCCAAAGGAGTGTGGATTTAGGCTCTGTGCTCTGGGCTTTGAGCTTTGGTCTATGTATGAATTTGCAGATCCTGCCCAGCCTGCCTCCAGCCCCAGAAGATTGGGGGCCCAGAGGACTTTTTTTCATTTTGAACTATCGCTGTCTTTTTCAATCCAAGCTAGCAAGTAAAATTTTCTTACAAACTTCATGAGTTTCTTATAAATCAGTCTATTAGGCAAAAGCCAGGTATGTTGATCTCTTAGATAGAGATTCTTCTACTCTGAGAGTCAAGATGGCTGTGGGACAACACCTTTAGGATCCATAAACATCCTTTCTTTTTTCTAGCTAAGTATCTAAATGGCATATCTTCAAGATTCTTAGAAGTCTCATTCTTTTATTCTTAGAAGGTCTTTGATCATACCCTTAAATCTTTCTGAGTTCTCAACAAAGGATCTTAGCATTGTATCCTTGACTTTATCTTTACCCTGAGACTGTTTTTCACTTTGAGAAACTTTTCCTTAGATGGAAAAACTGTCTCAGATGCTCTATAATTCCATTTTGAACTTGTTTCTCAATCTCTTTACCATGCCACTAAAAAAAGTTGTCACTTTCATCATTCTGCCTGGAAGTCTCCTTAGCAAAACACGCCAGGTAGGTACATTCTATTTTCCATGTTGTCATGGGTAACAGTGTTAACAAACTTTCCTCCATAACAGGAAGTGTCTCTTTAGCTCCGATCACAATATCCTCATTCTTCACTAATGGTCTTCCCAAGACTCTTTTAGGTTCCATCTGCCTTCTAGCTCTAAAACAAATGCTTTTTGTTTCAGGTTTTTGTTACAGCAGGATGTAATCTCAAGATATAGTTTCTGTTTCAGTAATTTATTGCTGGGGAAAAAAAACATTGCTACAAAGTTTAGTGGCTTATATCAACCATGTTACTTTGCATAGTTTTGTGTGTCAGGAACTTGGGAAGAACTTGGTTGGGAGGCTTGTCTCTGATTCGTGTGATATCACCTGGGGCAGCTGGGATTGAAGATGCACTTTCAAGATGGCTTCTTCACTCACAGGTCTGGTATCTCAATGCTCATTGGCTTCTTTGTCCTTCTCCACATGGTTTCTCATCTTTCAGGGTCTCACCCCCTGACTCGGACTTTTTATAGCATGGTACTCTCTGGTAGAGCCACTTAACTATGTAGCATATGGCTTCCAAGAGGAAGGAAGCAGAAACTCTCAGGTCAGATAAGATCGGAGCCTGGAACTGGCATAGTACTATTTCTGCAGTTATTTCTATTTGCACAAGAAGACACAGGGTCCACCAAGTTCTATGAAGTGGAGAAATAAATTCTACTTTTTAAGGGGGAAATGTCAAGTAGTCATTGCAGAAGGGCATGTGGGTTGGTCAATAGAGTTGTGAGCATCTCTGAACCGAATGTACAGTCTGCCACTCTTTCTTTCATCTTTCTGCCAAAACTTTCACTCCACAGACCTCAGGGCCACATTCTCCCATCTGTCTGCCCCACTCAATGCCATGCGGAAAAATTGATGCTGTTTTACTCCAGTGAACATGAAAATTGGCGCTTAATGTCAAACATTTTATTGTACTTAGAATTTTAAGAATAAAGTTTAGATGTTAAAAGGAGGCTCTGTACTCCATCAATTACTTGATTATCTGTAATTCCTCCCAAATATGATGAAACATTAGGACAGCACAAAGATCATCAGGTGAAATGAGATGAGTTCAGGTCTTCCCTAGGCCTTTGGTGTATATAGTATTATTGGGAGATTTAAAACAATATTTACAAACTTCTGTATGAAAAGAGAAATGCACAAATTCTTTGATAAAATTTAGCCATCTGCATTTATTTCTGAAGAAATTTTAACAATCAGAAGATTGCCAAGTAATCTGTGAAATGCACAGTGTTCTGCATATATCTACATATATTATTGTAACTTCTCATCATAGTTTTTAATTTTTCTCAACTTGTGATTTTAAGAATAATTTTTTTAAAACAATGATATAAACTTGCCATAGAAACAAAACACAGTTTTGGGTTTAAAGAAGATGTTACTATGAAATGGACACAAATAAGCTAACACTTCCCTCTGTTCAAATGATAATATTTTGATAACATTTTATAACAACCAAAGAATTAAAGAAAATGTGTTTAAGCTTTTGTCTTTTGTCCATTGATTAAGATTCATTTGTACTTGCCCCAATGTCTAAATAGTATATGCTGTTTTCCACTGTGGTTGGAAAAGATGCTTGATATGATTTCAATCCTCTTAAATTTATTGACTTGCTTTGTAGCCTAACATACGATCTGTCTTGGCGAATGTTCCATGTGCACTTGAGAAGAATATGCATCTGGTTGCTTTTGAATGAAATGTTCTATAAATATCTGTTAAATCCATTTGGTCTAATGTGTCATTTAAGGCCAATATTTCCTTATTGATTTTCTATCTGGATGATTTATCCATTGATGTAAGTGGGGTATTAAAGTCTGCTACTATTTTATATTGCTGTGTATTTCTCCCTTTGGGTTTGTTAATATTTGTTTTATTTGTTAAGGTGCTCCTATGTTTGGTTCATAAATATTTACAAATATCATATCTTCTCATTGGATTGATTCCTTTATTACTATGTAACACCTGTCTTTGTCTATTATTATAGTCTTTGTTTTAAAGTCTATTTTGTCTGATATAAGTATACCCACTTCAACTACCTTTTGGTTTCCATTTGCAGGAAACATCCTTTTCCATCACCTTCACTTTCAGTCTGTGTGTCCTTAAAATTAAAGTGAGTCTTTTGTAAGCAGCATATAGATGAGTCTTTTTTTTTTTTTTTTCCATTCAACCACTCTGTGTCTTTTGATTAGAGAAGGTAGTCCGTTTACATTTAAAGTAATTCTTGGTAGGTATGTGTGTATTGCCATTTTCTTGATTATTTTCTGGCTGTTATTGTAGTCCTTCTCAGTTCCTTTCTTCTCTTCCTCTCTTCCTTTTTGATTTCATGACTTTCTTTCGCAGTATACTTATATTCCTTTCTCTTTATTTTTTTCTGTATTTACTATAGGTTTTCCTTTGTGGTTCCTTATACATACAATTTATATTGCTAACAGTCTATTTTAGGTTGATACCAGGTGAGGTGTCCCAGGTGGCTCTTGGGTGGACTTCCTGATGGAGTCTACAGAGCAGGCAGTAGAAACTGTGTCCCCTTGATGCTTCCTCAGAGCCCTGGCAGCTGTCTTCCCAACCCCTTCCCATCCTAGTTCAGCAGCACACCTTAGTATTCTGGATGGGATGAGAAAAAATGGGCCTCTTTGGCAGGATGTCTCAAAGCTGAGGAAGGCTGGAGAAGTCAAGCACTCACTCAGGCACTGTTACTTTCTCTGTAGGAGAAACCACTGGCTGAGACAGTCTCTCTTGGCACTGAGGCGTGCGGTCTTGGGGGAGGGGAGAGGTGGATAAAGGGAAACTGATCCCTTATTGTCTTCACTGCACCTTATCTCCTTTTTCTCCCCCTCCCACAGTGTGTTGGAACTTTTCTGGACTCCTGGACAAGATATCTTGTCTGTGAGTGATTATCAAAATCAATGTTTTTTTGAAAGAAGATGTAGAAAACTCCTATTCCACTATTTTGTTGATATCTTTTCTAATCAATATTTTTGTAGTTTTATAAATATTTTTGAGCTTTGTTCTGGGACACAATAAGTTACTTGGAAATAGTCCAATCCTTTCAGATATTGGTTTTAAGTTTTGATAGGAGGGACTGGGTCTGCATTTGATCTAGGTCTAAATTTTCCCTACTACTGAAGCATAACACTTCTGAGCACTGTACCCAGTGCCTCATGAATTATGAGGATTTCCATTCTGATCAATGAGGCAGATACTCTTCCTGTATGTATGAGTACTGGGTAATGTTCTCTCTAATCTTCTCAAGTGTTTCTTTCCCCTGGAATTAGGTAAGTTCCTTCCTCTGATCTGCTAATCAACACTATGCTGCATAATCAAGAAGGACTCTCTTGAGATCCTCAGAGTTCTCTCACTGAGCAACACTTACTTATTTAGTACTCTGTTCTATAAAGTCTAGCACCTTGATGTCCCCAGACTCTCAGCTTTGCCTCTGCAACTCAGAGAGTCTGCCATACCATGCCTTGTCTGGGCCCCCCTCTCCAAACTGCAACCTGGAAAATTTCTAAAGAGGAAAGCTGATAGGCTTCCTGTCCCTCAGAGATCACTGTCCAGACTCTGGAAGTCCATTGCTTCATATATATTTTTTCGTTTATTTGGTCGGCTTCCAAAGAAACACAAATTTGTTCTCTGTTGTTCCATTTTGGTCGGAAGTGGAAACCTTAACTTCTTCCTCTATATGTTAGAATACAACACTCACCTTTATCCAATTTAGGCAAAGTGTCATTTATCTGTTTTAGATTAAGAAAGTAAACAAATATAAACTTAAATGTTATCCAGTGTTTAAAAGAGAATTTAAAACTATTTTGAGCATTCTTCAGAGAGACATGGGAGGTACCAGACAAAAAATTCCATTCATGCCATCCTCCCAGAATCCCCCTTCTTCAGCTGAGCCAGACCCCCAACGACTCAGCACTAACTCTGCCCAGAAACACTTGCCAGACCAAGCCTGAGTAGGAGCTTTTCTTTCTCTGCCCTCCTATATCCTTTCTTGCATCTGCCTTTCTAATGTAAATCAATACAGACTTTCCAGTCTTCTTTCAAATCCTTTTCTACCCATCTCTTAGATTAAAAAGGCTTGACTTCAAAAGAGGTAAAAAACGGAAACCTTCTGACAAAGTGGTCTGTGTTTGGGTCTGTGTGCGTGAGAGAGGGGTTATGAACATATATCGTCTAATTTTTCTTTTGTATTTGTCACATCATACCTTAAGCTTAGGAAAGCAATTGGCTGAATTAATCACTCTTATAATTAGACAAATCACATATGTGCCTGTTCCTAGCTGATTGTTAAGATCTTTTCCAGCTTTAAAAAATTTATGAATCCTCCTAGATTGGATGACTTCCAATCCTTCTGGGTGGTTCTGAAGGCATTTTTAGGGGACTGAAAACCTGGAGGGACAGAGAGTACCCCTGTGTCACATGAAAGGAAGTCAGGGATCCTGAATGACCTCTGTGTACTCACCCCTGGGATCAGCTTACCTGGGGGAGGTGCCCCTGTTCTCGAGGCCACCCCTCGCCCTCTAGTTTAAAGGTAAGGCAAGAGTCGGGCAAGGCAGTTTAACTTTGCACTTTCCTGACAGTCTGTGAAATGAACAGCCCTGACCTGGTCTCTGACACTGACCTCAGAAGGCTTTATAAAAGCCTACTTCGAATAAGCAATCTCATGTGGCTGTGGAGCTGAGAGCCTTTCCCGAGAGGAGCACCTGGGAAGGCAAAACAGGGCTGTCATCCTGGAAGCGCTCTCACATGATTTCACCTCATCTCCATAACTGTGTCAAGTCTTTTCTGCAAAAGAGGGTCACCAAAGGGGAAATGGTAACAACAGACAGTGTTAAGTGTGAATCTAGGTTCAGAAGAGGAAAAAGAGAATATTATGCATGATAGTAAGATGGCAATTGGATATTTTAAATTCACGTCTTTAGGCAGAAAAAATGAAAACCCCGTTCGAGCTAACAATTCCTTCATTGGTTCAGTAAATATTTATTGAGGCCTGCCAAGTGCCAGGACTGTTCTCAGTTTAAGCTCGTGCAACATGGAAGAAAGAAGATAAAGATCCTGCCCTCAAAGTGCTTTGATTTGTAACTGTGATTGCCGAGGTGTTATTGCCACTCTGTGAAATGTCGTGGGGAACAGGAAAGTGCCAGGTGACAGGGGATGCCGAATCCCTTCTTCGTGTTCAAAGGAAACGGCAGAAGGAGAATTCAGAAACCCTGTGCCATTGACATCCTTGGATAAAATTACAGAACGGATTTGAATCCTTAACCCAAGGAAAAAAACTCCCACCTGCCCCTTTACGCTAAGTATTGCGAACAGCTCGCTTTGCTTTGTGCTTGTTTAATCAGACAGGGAAATCAGGGAGCTCTGTGTGCACAGCACATCTTGATTTCAGCAAGACATTTCATAGCAGAGCCACATCACTGTGAGGGTTGGTTTGAAGGGTTTGGACTGGCTGAATAAATACTCTGAGAATCTAGATTCAGTGGATTGAAACCAAGTTAGAAGGAAACTTAAAATTTCAGCTGATAGAAATATGCTTTCCTCTAATAAAACAGAGGTTCTTGACAAAAAGAAAAAAACAATAATTGTGAACCAAAGGCACAGGTAAAAAGTAAAATAAAAACATCTACCTCATAAAATTTCTATGAAGATTATGACTTCACCCGTTTGCCACATACCAGGAACTCGGTAAATATCACTCTGACCCCTTGCTCCTCCAAGCATAAAGTTTACTTTTCATCCTATTCCTGGATATGTGCTTAAATATCACCATCACTAAAAGAAAATATATGCGTACTATGATTCAAACAAGAGTTTACATTTAAATGTTTGGTATAAACTTAAAAGAAAGAACTTAGTAACATTTAATAATTAATATTTATGCTTTTTAATAAGAGTTAAAAATATATAAAAATTCACCCTTTTAAATGCCTACATTTTCTCATAAAAGGAAAATGGAAAGCATACTTAACCATGTTCTCAACATAATCTATGTCCTCGGTTTGTCTTTACTGTGAGTGTTAACAGCTGAATGACAGCCTCATAAAGAGAAATGTACAAGCATGCTCTTTGTAGCATTATTTGAAATTGGAAAAATAAAATTGTGCCTTTAAGGGAGTGGTCATTAAGTTATAGTACATCTATACAATGGAATTATATGCAACAAAAAAAATGATAAGGAGGTGGGCCTATAAATAATGACATGGAAAGACCGCAAGAAAACTAAGAAAAAATGAAGTCTTAGAACTACGCAGTATATTTCCAATAGTATAACCAGCCAAATGACAAAGGATGTGTGTGTGTGTGTGTGTGTGTGTGTGTGTGCGTGTAAGAGAGAATTCATAAGAATAGACCCTACAAGATGATACTTAATCTCTGATAGTGGTTACCTCTGATGAAGGAAAAGGGAAACAGTACAGGAAAAGTGAATGGGACATTTATATTTTGTTGGTGTTACTTCTATATCGATCAAGTCTTTTAAACAAAAATGCATGCATGCATATTTTTTTAACTTAAAATATTGACAAATGCTCAGAATTATTGGCCAAGAGAATTCTTCTTCTTTAAGCTATCTCTCAAAAAGCACACTGGTACTAGGAGAAAAATTAAGGTCTCAAACCCAAAATGTGATTTATTTGTTTAAATAGAAAAGTGAAATAATATTCTCATGATTAAATTTTTCTTTAAAAGAGTCTAATTTGTCGGGCGCCTGGGTGGCTCAGTTGGTCAAGCGACTGCCTTCGGCTCAGGTCATGATCCCGGAGTCCCGGGATTGAGTCCCTCATCGGGCTCCCTGCTCGGCGGGGAGTCTGCTTCTCCCTCTGACCCTCTTCCCTCTTGTGCTCTCTCTCTCTCATTCTCTCTCTCTCTCAAATAAATAAATAAAATCTTTATTAAAAAAAAGTCCAATTTGCCTATACAAAGAAAGAAGCAATTTTACCATTTGCAATTAGTCTTCTTTAAACAATAAAAGCAAATATAATTACCATACTTTCTTTTTTGCAGTCATTACATGAAAAGATCTAACCCAACAACACAAGAGGGAGATTCATTGACTAGGTTCTATTTTATATTTTCATTTTAATTATTTTGTCCAGATTGACCCCCAAATGGAGTAAGAGCTCCTTTTGCACTTTGGAGAATCACGAAAGGGACACAGACTAACATGGATTGTGATCTTGGTGCTCGCCCCCCCCAGCTGCTCCTCTTTTTCCGTTCTTTCCCTCCTTCTCTTCCTCTCGCTCCACTTCCTCCTGCTTTTCTTTCTACTCCTTCCTCTTCAAATGGCACTTCTTTTGTTCATTTAGTTACCAGATCAGAATACCACAAAGGGAATTGCCTGTTACCTATATTCACTGAATCAACAACAATAAAAACATTTCTGAAGATTTTTCTCAAGGCAATCTTTGGAAAGACCATCTTCAAGCTCAGTGTTCCCAGCAGTACCGCAACCACGTTTTCTGACCTTTGCTTTTTTCCATTTTTGATCCACAAAATTTCAGTGACTGCTGGGTATAAAATAAAAGTTTCAATGCCAATCAATCATCCCACTTGAATTTAGATATGTTCCAGAGAACTAATTGGTCTTCTCGTAGGGCAATGCCTTTGATGTTGCTGAGATAAAAAATGTCATCCCCTCCTGCTAGAGACCTGTATCCTTCTGAACAGGTCATAGCTTTTCTGTCTATCTTGGCAAGCTATATCTGCTTTTAAAGAGGCTGTCAGTTTGGTCATAGGTCATTTAAAGCACTTATTTTGTAAATTGCGCATGTTTTATTCTCTCAGAGGTGTCAAAGCACTTTGTTCTTATTCCTTTCTAAATTTTGCCATGAAGAAAAATAGCTGTCATAAATCACCTTCTTTGACTTTCTCTGGGGCGGGACTGTATCCTTCGGCTTCAAGAAACAGTTACTACCACACAGCTTTCTTTGCCCTGTCCATTATAAAGAAATAGACAAATTAAAAAAAAAAAATCCTATGTAACCATTTGTGTGGTTGGCCAGCCCAGAATGGTACAGTCATTGTGTGGCCATCCATGCCAATCTACAAGGAGATGGCCACTTTGTTCCTACGAAACTTCTCGGTTTCCAACATCCCATTCATGCAGTCTCCACCAATGTTCTCAGTCTGTTTGCAACACTCTTTCCAGGAACACAAAAGTAGAGAGGAAGGAGAAATTTTCTAGTTTTAGAGCTTGACAAGTGTGCGTCTGTAATTGAGCTTCATTGTGAACACGTGCATGTCTAAATTGTTTTCTTATCTTGGTTGAGCAAAACAAACAGACAAACAAATAACATTCTTTGGCTCAGCATAGATCTGCCTTGAATCTGCCTGGATTTGTGCCCCAGTGAACAAAAAGTGCTATCCACGATTGAGTCTAAATTTTCAGCCATCCCATTTGAAATCAGAATTTAGGTGGAGTTACAGAAAATAAAGTGATGCTTTATTCACTCAACAAATACTTATTGAGTATTTCCTCTTCTAAGCACTGTTTGAGGGGTTGGGAGCAGAGCTGAAGGAAAAAAACAGGAAAAAATCTTCTACCAGAGGAGGCAGATACTCTGGTGCACATCTATGACTGTGGACTGAGAAACAACGTGTTACATATTGGGACTGCTTGGAGTTTGCTAGCAATCCTCCTTGACTGTGTAGTTTTGCTAAAGTCCAATTATTAGCCCTGAACACTGGCTGTGATTGTCCCAAGACTCACAGGGCAAAGATAACAGTGGACCGTCAGAACTAATTATGGATTTTGGAAATACGATGATTCTAACGAGGACAGGCATGAATATGAAAGTGCACAAAATGCCTTAAAATACTTGGACATATAAAATGTGGTAAGTATATGACTGAATAGAGACTTTTTAGAATTTTGCAAGAATCTTTCCTTGTTCCTGAAGTACACCTAAAAAGGAGTGGCATGCAAATCAATGTAATGCCCATAGTTCAGACCCAAAATTCCTCTGAAAAGCTATATCGAAAATCTGGAATGTTACATGACAATGTTGCCAGAGTTCTATGAAATATAAACATCCCTATTGTCTGGACCCAGACTCTGAGGCTTTCATCTGAGCTAAGGACTTGGGATAGGCTAATAATATAATGGGAATGATGAATCTTTGGAAAGATATATACAATTTGGAAATAGAGGCTGTATTCTGAAAGTGAACCTCGTGCCATAAAAAAGAGATATTTGGAAGTTAGTAAGCATTTTAGGGATGCTGCAGCAAAACAAATACGTGTTTTCCCATATATTGAAATATTACCTGGGCAGTAGATGCTTAATGAATGGGCTCATAAAATAAGTGACAATTTAGTGATTGTGGATCAATAGCTTTACAATTTAAGATAATTTTGAGTATATCAAAAACAAAATAATTGTCTAGAAAAAATTTCAGAAAACTTACCAGGACACTGATTAAGGACAAAAATTAATAAGGTGCCTACATTCTTATGGAGGTTAAAAACTGTAGTCCAAAGGCCATATGCTTATACCAGATAATCTGGTTCTATTGATCTCTAACAGTTTTGACAGGGTCTCAGTCAAGTCCCATTCTGTTCTCAAGTTTTTCCTGACCACATACAAGGACTTCCATCCTCAACTTCTTCTAACTATGGAAGCCATTAAAGGAGGGAGAGGAGATGTAATAGCTCATGTCTACAAGTCAATGGCTCCAAGCTAAGGCTCTCTGATAAGCGGCACCTCGGGCCATGCCAGGCAGGGCAGAATGACATCTTCCGTAGCAAGTCAAGTCCCTGCCTGGTACTCTAGAGGCATTTGAGGAACCAGATAAAAGCACTTTCTGCAGGGTTCCTAAAAACTATCTGTCAGAGCAAAGGAACTCCAGTGTTCTAGAAAATGGGTATGCCATTCACGTGTTGGCCAAAGGCCAGGATAGGATAATGCTGTTGCAGAACATTAGCCCATAACCAAGAATCATCAGCCTCACAAAGAAGGTCAATATCATGAAAAAGACATTAAAAATTCCATGGAATGCCCCATGGACCTGAGTTAATATGCTAAGCACCTCATAAAACAGACTTAATAGACCAAGTATTGAATAAAAGAGAGAAATAACCTTAAGGGAAATGGATATACAAAACAAAGAATGTTGTGTACATTTACATGTCAATAAACTTGAAAATATGGAGAAATTTGGGGGAAACAAGAAAAATGCCCAAATTGGTGCAAGAAAAGATAACAAATGTGAACAGGCTGATAACCAATAAAGAAATAGGAATGCAATAAACAGGGATTCTCTTCAAATAGCTAGACCTAGAGAATATTACGAGTAAATACTATCAGAATGTCAATGAACAGATTGTATTTCTCTTTCTCAATATGTTTCCACAAATTAAATCCGTATATTAAGTTAGGCAAAATGTCCAATTAATTTAATTATCTAAGTGTGATACTAAATTATCTAAGAAAACAAAATTATAGACAAATTTCAAATGAATATAGACGTAAAAATTCTAAATTAACATTAGCTGATCAAAAAGAGCAGGATATCATCAGAATGATACATTATAATTGAGTAGATTTCATCCTGGAAATGCAAGATACTCAGTTAAATAGCTAAGTATCTCCCAATATTTGCCACCACATTAATGGGGGAAAAAATCACATACTTTTTCATACATGCAGAAAATCATTTGAGAAATTTCAGCACTTACTTATGGTAAAGGCTTATAGAAAGCATGAACAGACAAGAAATGCATTAACCTGATAAAGGCTGTTTTCCAAAAACCCAAAGCAAATGGACAAGAAATGTTAGGAATACTATTTTCAAGGTTTGGAAGGAAACACGGATTCTTGGTATTTCCCCTATTGTACAATATATTATGGAAGGTCCTGGAAAAGAGAGTGTGAAAAGCTGTATGGAATAGAAAATATAATGTAGTCATTATTTCCGGATTATTTGGTAATTTACCTAGAAACCAAAGGGGGGAGGGACAGAAAAGCTATTAAAACCAATAAAAGACTTCAGCGAGATTGTTGGATTTAAAAAATAGCCAAAGTCATCAGCATCCCCCCACACCAGCAAGAACCAAAAAGATAATAGAAAGCATACAATAAACATGTGAGAATTAATCTAACAAAATTCTATTAAAAGACACAATATAAGGCCCAAATAAACGGAGATTTACATTTTGTTTGTGAACTGGCCGATGTAACATCAGGAAGAAGTGAATTTTCTTGGGAAGCTAAGGCTTTTTAAAACAAGCCACGAGAGTACCAGCAATGAAAAATCTGCATTTATTTTATAACACCACACAAGATGCCCCACTTAAAGTAAAACTCTAGGAGTGCCTGGCTGCCTCAGTCAGTGGAGCATGAGACTCCTGATCGCAGGATTGTGAGTTCGAGTCCCATATTGAGTGTAGAGATTACTTAAAAATAAAATCTTTCAAAAAATAAAAATGAAGTAACACTCTAAAGTTCAATGACAGCCAGGAAACATTTGTAAAACAGATAATAAGAAGACTCAATATCAACAAAATATAAAATGTCTAATAAATCAGTAAGAGAAAGCAACCCATTAGAAATATAGTCAAACAAGAACGATCAAGAGGTAATCACAGAGGACAGCATTAGAAAGCCAACAAGCAAAGGAAACTGTGGTCAACATTGCCAGTAATTAGAGATATCATTTTAGAAAGACCAGCGGAATACCATTTCCCCCCATCAGAGCCACGAAAAAAATATAAATTCTGACATTATAAATATGTTAATAGCAAGGGCTATGGGGCACTGATTCCCAAATCGCATCAGAATTGCCTCAGTGATAGTAGTGGTGGTGGTGTTTGGCGGTGGCGGGGGAGGGGGGGGTGGTGGTTAGAAAGTTCTCAAGCCTGACTACTGCCCCAGTCTTCTGATTTATTTGATATGGACTTTCAAAACCATGCCTATGATGTAGCCTTATAGAGAGAAACATCATGTGGGATGTGCTGTATAATTTCAGATATTCTAAGGGATGTCACGTCCAAGATGAGATTGCCTAATGTGAATCTAATGAGAACAAGTACTAATGAACGGAAGTAGCAGAACATTAGAATAACTTGTAGTAATAGTTTCCAAAGAAATGAGGATTTGCTTTACAAGATGGAAAGCTGCCTGTTGGAATAGATTGGTAGATGGAGTAGATGACCTTAAAATGACCTGTAAAAATGTGATACTAATAACAGTCTAACCCAAATCTTTCTTTCCACCTTTTTTTTTTCTTTTTGCCTCCAAGAATTCCTGACTCAAACTTCTTTTTCCTAGGACAGAGGCATAACCCAGAAGGTGGTTGTGCATTCTCAACTCTTGTTCCTATGTGGCTTTTTTGTTTGTTTCTTTTTGGTTTTTGTCCTTTTTTTTTCTTTCTTCCTTTCTTTCTTTCCTCTTTCTTTTTTTTTTCCCTCTAATTAGGGAGCACAGGAATCTCAGAAACTCTCATGGTACATGTAAAAAATATTTCCCACCTTGGAAGAGAATGGGTATTTTCTTTCACCTTTGTGGATGTTAATGGGCTCCTGCTTCAGAGATCAGGTTTATGGTGATCACTCCATTGTTCAGAAGCTCGGGAATATTGGAGCACATCCTTATACAGGACCTGAGGTTTAGCAATATGGAGCTAAAAAAGCCCCAATTTCTATGCTGCAGTTGCTTACTAAGAACAAAGCCGACTAAATTCTCTGATCCTATATACTGAAACTTTTACTTGGGGTCTAGCGAGAATAGAGTTTTCAAGGCAAATAATCACATATCACCATTCAAACAACCCCTTTGTATGATATATCCATTATTATATAAATAGTGAGTTTTCTTACTAAGGAGATGAAAAATTCCTTATATTTAGTAAAAAAAAAAATAAGCTACACTTAATCCACATTTATGTATGTATATTACCATATGTATAATAAACTATACATATATATTTCCTTCTGACAATTTACTCCAGGAGACTGTAAATATAATTATGGGCAGAAAAGACAATAAGGTATCTGTTACTATCAAATGAAAAGTACTCAAGCTTTTGAAAGAGGTTATTAGGGGTACCTGGGTGGCTCAGTCTGTTAAGTGCCTGCCTTTGGCTCCGGTCATGATCCCAGAGTCCCAGGATCGAGCCCCACATCGAGCCCCACATTGGGCTCTGTGCTCAGTGGGGAGTCCGCTTCTCCTTCTGCCCCTTACCCCACTCATGCTCTCTCTCACGCGCACTCTCTCTCTCTCTCAGATAAATAAATAAAATCTTTTTTAAAAGAGAGAATCTATTAATCAGTAGAATAGACAGTGAAATTGAGTTGATTTGTTACTTAGACTATAGTCTTGACTTCCTCATCTATTAGATCACTCTTAAGAACTAGATTTCTTAAATTCTCTGGCATCCACATTTTTAAGGAAATTTCCCTCAAGTTCCTGGCTGGGCAAAGATGAGAAGGGGCACTGACTGGAGAGGTAGTGATCGGTGTGGTTAGGGTGTGGTGGGCATCGTGCAAAATGCTTCACACAAATGGCTTTACTGGAGTCTCACATCTCTATCAGGCATAACTATCAGCTTCCTTCTGTATGGGACAAAATGAAACTTTGATTAAGTCATTTCCCAGGGTCACACAGTGTGTGGCAGAACAGTGACTTGACCCCAGTGCATCTGGCTTTGCCCGTGGTATATTAGTCTGTGGGAAGTTCTTAAACATTTGGAAGGGGAGGACTTTATAAAAACCCCATATTACAAGACAAAACAGAATCCCATATTACATATAAAGAGGGATAGGACCAGGTATTCATTAAATCAATTCAGCTTTATGTGAAAATACTTTATAAAGGAGTTTTTATTTAATTTTTATAAAACTCAGCATTGATATAAACCTACAATCAAATGCTGAAAGACATCATTGATTTATAATACTTTAATTCAGACTTTGTGATTAATTATACCTGAGATAGATAAAATCTACCTGTGCACGTTTTTAAGAAAAGAGCATTGTTTGTAAAATCACCACAAGTGATATTTTTAACACAGTTAAAAATAAACTCTTACTGCATGTTTTAACTCATTCATTCTTTGCGACCAGATGGCATGGCTAAATTCAGTGCCTCCTATTAAATTTAGACTTGACATGATCTCCTTTTAGAAATATGTAACAGCTAGCTCAAATTAGGTTAAGTACTTTAAAGTAATAAAATATAGTTCATTTAAAATATTTAATAGTTCAGATATTTCTCAAAATCAAATGAAACTTCCGTCCAGTAATTTCAGATGAATGAAGTTTTACTATGTCTATTTGAATCAATGCCTCTAACTCCCATTACTTTCGAAGAGATACGGGAGTTTGTTAACATGTTTCAGTTGTAGGATGCAATAAATGTTCATTTTTCTTTTAATAAGCATTTGCTTTTATTAGCTGAAGCTAATGCTACCATATTTCTTCCTTTTGGGTTTTATATTCAAATTAGTTTTAAGTCCAAGCCCGTGAGACTGAAGCTTCCTAGTATTCTTAAACCCTAAATGATATAGAAGTTTCTAAATTTGGAACGCATTGTTCTTCCTTCCCAATTTGGGGATTCTGCTTTATAGATAAGTAATAACTCACCACAGCCCTTGAACAAAATTACTAATGCCATTTCCGATGCTGTTCTTATTATGCTATACCCCTGGCACCGAAAGCAATAGTTAGGGCTCCAGTACAGCATAGGTCCTTGTTCTCAGGCTGATTAGACAAGCTTAATGATGACCTCCAGATCAAGGTACTGCCAGTAAGCCACTGAATTGTCACAGATGAGGCCGAGTCTCCATTACCGTCTGATGATAAATCACAGCTAACAACAGCAGAGCAGTCAAGAGCTCACACAGCCAATCCTTCAGAGGTTTTGGATGGGCTGGTTCTCCTACTGTTTTGCATCTATTGACGTTGCACTCAGAACCCCCAAATGCCCTCTGCTTATTCCAGCTTTAGATAATTTATGCTTTTTGCCGCGTTTCCTCACGGCTGAAGCTGTTATCAGGAACGAGGAGGTTTAGGAAATCGGATCCACTGAAATGCTAATCCTCCTGCCAATTACGACACAAAAACAAGTTTTCTTCACTGATGTGCTTTTGTTTATTTGATACTGCCAATGTGGATTTTATGATTACAGTTTAGGACAATTGTTTAGCTCCAAAACAAAATAAGCATTTAATTTGACTAGCTTCCTCTTTTCACAAGAGTGGTTGGGCAATTTGCACTGATTCAAATGGCCAGATGGTTTCCTCTCTGTTTGTCACTGACTAAATAGATGTGTAAATATTTTTATTTTCACAGAGGGCTGGTCTTGAGAAGAGAATTTGTTGAAACCCCTCTCAATGGTGGGCTTCGACTCCAAGATGCACTCATCCTAATTTAGATTCTTTGATGTAAAGTGTCTTCTCTGTGAACTATTTCACATAGGGGAAATATGATGCTTATCTTGGAATTTCATTATGATGAAATTTTTTTCATCCCTTACTGCTGTCCAAGTTTTATGAAATCTTATCTCTGAGAATTTTATGAGGTTGTTTGACTAGTCATTAAATGTATTACTTTCAGTGATATGAAACATTCCTAAATGAGTAACTACCAAGCCCATAAAATTCTCATGTGCTTATTAGCATAGTATAATGAAAATTGGAAATGCAAGGTTAGACTACTTTCCAAACAGGCGAATTAAACTCATACCTAACTGTAGCTATGTTTTTCTATTTACTATTTCTAAACAAGATCTCTAAGGTATTAAGGTTGGGGAAGGATGAGGTCACCCACTTGTCATGATTGATCACCAATTATTCAAGTCTTCTTGTGTTGACTGTTGATGCCAGTTATTGAGATAGTAATCTTTGGAGTGATAAGGGAAGCTACAAAATTAATTCAACCTTGAGATTCCATTACACTTAATGTCACCTAATAGAACATTTGATATTTTTAATCCTAGTTAAAGGCTTTCTCCCTAAGCTATTGCTGATGGCAGAAATGATGGAAAAGAAAAATATCTGACTTTATAACTTCTGCAATTCTTTTTCCTCTGGGTATATTTCAGTGTATAGCATTTATGTAGGTGGCTTCTCAAACGGCTCCTTGATTCTTTTATGGAAATGTAAGGTAGGTGTCTGTATTTTAAGTTGAAAATGAAATGATCATATTCCCCCATATATAAAAGCTGCTTCTCTTAAAGGACTTCTTTCTGCAAGGTATTCTAAAGGTGAATTTAGAAAACTTTCTTAACTTTTTCTTCTAAGGGATCACAATTTTTTAAAAATCTGGATTAGTAAAACCCATGCCATTCCAGAAACTACTTAGAATTGAATTTTAGGTGAGATCTAACCTATTAGCATATACCTTGAAGATAAATCTTAAGTCATTAGCCAAGTAATATACTTCATTGTTTGTTCTGAATTTATCGGTGGGCACCTTATTTTTGAAATTGCCATTTTTGTTTTATTTTGTTTATTTCTCTCCCATTTAACCATATTTTTGGATATTGATTTCAAATTCCTCAGGTTCCAGCAGACTCTACTATGAACCTTTACACTTGTTTTACTTATATCCATGTCTATGTTAATAAAACTCATCGCAAAGCCACCAAATTGTTTGCTTCTCTATCTGTGGAGTGAGGTTTTCAAAAAGGAGAGTGAAAACATTATTTGTTTTATGCCACAAATAAATTGTGCTGTGAACAGGAAGTCGGTAGCAGTTTGAATTTAGAAATAACCACGTCTGCTGCCTTATTTGGCTTTAATGCCCCAAGATAAGAAATTAAGTAGCATTAAGGAATGTGTGTGTGTGTATGTGTGTGTGTGTGTGTGTGTGTGTGTGTGTTTATTCATCTCAGTCTATTCAACTTTTCTCCAAAATTACAAATGACGCAGTTAGTAACCTCATGTATCACGGAGTCCTGGTGGATAGAATGTCCTTCACTGAATATAGAAACAAAAAAAAGGCAAACAAAATACAAAGTAAACAAATGAAAACAGAATAACTTGCCTGCTTGCTGGTGATGATTATTTTTTTTACAAGAATGGAAAATAAATATGATAAAATTAATTAAGTATGAAGGAGCGATAAAGTCGCATTTTGTGCAACTTAGGAGATGGTCTTAAATTTTATTAGTCTATTTGTTTTGAAATGATAGTTCTCCTGTACTACCTCTACTCTCAGTCACCATCTTTTCTCTCCTCTGCTTCTTCTCTTTTCTCTAAGAGAAGTCTAGCCTCTTTTGGCATAAACTTTCTTACTCTGCTATTGGAGAGCTCTTTTTTGAGGGTACACATTTTCTTCTAATCTAAAACCTTTGTTTTCTCTTTGATACCATTCCCCTTCCCTCCTATTCTCAGATATCTCACTGCTTGTTTAACATTTTACACATGGTCCTCACAGTAGTGACACCTCAAATGATTTTACTATGAAATTTGTCTCTGTGATAATAAAGCCTTAAGTAAATGAAAGAAAACTTCTGACCTTAATATGAGAAACATTAAGCATGTAAGGTTTTAAAATTATTTTTCTGAAAAAATGTGCTATCCTTATGACTCAACCTAGCAAAGTTCAGGGAAATGTGCTTAGGCAAATCTCTGTCAGCTGAGAGAATGTGAAAGAGAGAGAGGTGGAGAGAGAAAGGGAGAGGAGGAGAGGGAGAAGAGAGGAAAAGAGAAGATGTGGTATATATACACAATGGAATATTATGCAGCCATCAAAAGGAATGAGATTTTGCCATTTGCAATGACGTGGATGGAACTGGAGGGTGTTATGCTGAGCGAAATAAGTCAATCAGAGAAAGACATGTATCATATGACCTCACTGATATGAGGAATTCTTAATCTCAGGAAACAAACTGAGGGTTGCTGGAGTGGTGGGGGGTGGGAGGGATGGGGTGGCTGGGTGATAGACATTGGGGAGGGTATGTACTATGGGGAGCACTGTGAATTGTGCAGGACTGTTGAATCGCAGATCTGTACCTCTGAAACAAATAATGCGATATATGTTAAGAAAAAAAAAAGAAGATAGCAGGAGGGGAAGAATGAAAGGGGGAAAATCGGAGGGGGAGACGAACCATGAGAAACTATGGACTCTGAGAAACAAACAGGTTTCTAGAGGGGTGGGGGCTGCAGGGTGGGTTAGCCTGGTGATGGGTATTAAAGAGGGCACATACTGCATAGAGCACTAGGTGTTATACGCAAACAATGAATCATGGAACACTACATCAGAAACTAATGATGTAATATATGGTGATTATAAAAAAAAATCTAAGATTTTAAAGGATTAAAAATAATAATAAATAAAAATAAAATAAATAAATCTTTAGAAAAAAATGAAAAAGAGAAGAGATTGGTCTGTAAAGGAAACCACAGGATTTGAATTTCTATTTCCCAAGACCTAAATGGGTTAGTCAGGAAGGATACCATCAGATCACACACACAACTACTGGCATTCCTATTTTTCTCTACAAGCTTAGGTCCCTTAGGATCAGTGAGAAGTCTATTAAAGTCTTTTTTATTGATCTGTTGCTCTTCCAAATTCTTAACATATTCATTTTCTGAGTTACATAATTTAGGACGTGGCTTTAAATTATCTTGTACCAGTCTTCAGTTGTCCCATATATGTAAATTTTATCTTCCCAAACAGATTCTGATTTCCTTGAGAGTAGAAATGCCTCTTCTTAATCTTTGATGTCTTTTTAGCACTGAGATGTGTGGCCCATAGACATTGGCTATCAGTATACATTTGGAGATGGATTGAGATGGAAAGATTATAGCTGATGATCAGTGGGCAGCTGCTCAAAGGTGGTATCCATAAGACTCTCTGAGGGCTTGGGCTCGAGAATGACACATGTTTGCAAGCAGACTTTGAAGGAGATGGCAATAAATAGCACAAACCCCAATTTTTCTGAGAGGTCAAGAGACTACACAGCCTGGTAGTTGGAAAGCCACTGTAGAATTGTTTAGGATACACAGTTCCTTCTGTAGCCTGAACAATTTAAGCCAGCTGCCATGGATACCTGAGATCATACAAAAAAATCGCTTCGACACATTCTTAGTATTTCTCCATAGGTATTTTTGGCAATTCGATATAGTTCTGTTTTGTGTTATGCAAAAACACGTAACTATTAGAGGAGGGATCCTTAAAACTATATTTAGACCAAGAGGAATGAGAACAACAATCTCAGCATTGGCTACAGAGAGTGAGGATTTTTGTCATAAGTGTTTTTATCCAGTTCTACAGAGTTGCAATAATCATAAAGCCAAACAAAACCAAGTGACCACATGTTGTGGTTTGAGTTAAGCAAACAACTAAGGAAACAGGGAAATCACTGGATATCTATGTAAACTTGCAGTTTGTTCCCTGGTTTATGCACGTGTATTCATGTGAGGTGTTGACTCTGTTTTATGAAAGTGCGCTGAGAAAAAAATATTGGCTTTAGGATTTTATTAGATTCTTTTTTTAGAGGAGAGAAGTCCAAACCTTTTATAAATCTTGCCAGCCTCTCTAAATCTGTGAAAAATATTAGAGTCCTCTAGAGCAAAGGTGAAAGTGCTTGTGTTTATTTTTTTTTCTCTTGTTTTTCAGCAGGGAAATCTCAAAGGCAAAGACATTTCTTTGTATCTCACATTAGTGTTTGGTGCACTGGTATGCAGACAGGGCTGTTTCTCTGGAGATTCTGGTTCCCTTTTCCAATCTCTCCCATGTTTATTTGCAGGAGATATCAAGTTAAAGAGCAACCTTGAATGAAAGAAAGGACAGAAAAAGGACACTGAAGCTCAAGGGGCAACTGGGGAGAAATGGGGTCAGAAAGATGCAGCCACCTTGATCGAAGGTTGGAGCTGAAAAGGCCTTTAGAAATCTGATACCTTGATTCTACAGCTAAAGAAATTGAGGTCCAGGGTCTATAAGGAACTTAAACATACTCACACAAGTAATCAATTAGTGGCCAAAAGGGAACTGGATCTCCTTTTCCTACTCCTACTTCTAAGCCTTTCCCCCAAATCAAATTGTCTTTCTTGCTGCAAGTGAATTGTGAGAGAGAGGAGAAGTCACACAGTTTGAGCATCTTCTCCTCTTTGAAACTATTTGCTGTCAGAAACCCAAGCTTTGAGGGGGCGGAGCAAGATGGAGGAGGAGTAGGAGACCTGGATTTCCTCTGGTCTCAGGAATTCAGCTGAATAGGGATCAAACCATTCTGAACACCTACGAACTCAACAGGAGACCGAAGAAGAGAGTAGCAACAACTCTCTGAACAGAGAAGCGACCACTTACTGGAAGGTAGGATGTGCGGAGAAGTGAATCCGAGGCGATATTCAGGAGGATAGACGGCGGGGGAGGGGGCCTCCGTCGGCCGCTTCTGGAAAGTGATAGAGCCACAGAGCACAAAATCGGAACTTTTAGAAGTCGGCTCCGTGGAGGGACGTCGCTGCAGTGGCTAAGTGGGGGGTGGAACCCTCACGGGACAGAGTGGTCTCAGGACCCTTGGGGTCACAGAAAGACCGGGGGTGCCTGAGTGCACCAGAGCTCCCAGGTATCAGAGTGGGGAAGCTGGCTGCAGAGACAGAGCCGAGGCGCGGGCTCTCAGCTTGGGGTTGCCATAAACTGATCCGTGGCCCAGTCGGGCCACTGCTCCTCCAGCAGGGACCCAACAAGCAGCAGATCCGGGGAGACTCCCCTTCCTCCCCTGGGAGGAGCGGCGCGGGAGCGCACCGCAGGGATCTGCTGGGTTTGGAGACTCCACACAGGGTCGGGTGCCAGAGATAGAAATGCTGGATCACAGGCCGGGTGAGCACGGAGTGCGGCCGGAGACCAGGGAGACGGGAGTGACTGCTTTTCTCTGGGGGCGCACTGAGGAGCGGGGCCCCAAGTTCTCAGCTCCTCCGAGTGGAGATTGGGAGGCCACCATTTTGACCCTGGTCCTCCAAAGCTGTACCGAGAGCTTGCAGGGAACAAAAGCTCCTGAGAGCAAACCCGAGCAGCTTGCTTAGCCTGGACGGACAAGGGCGGGGCAATCCCGCCTCCAGCACAGACATTTGGGAACCACAGCAACAGGCCCCTCCCCCAGAAGATCAGCACGAACAGCCAGCAAGCCAAGACCAAGTTTACCGATCAAGGAGAATGGGAGAACTCCAGGGCTAGGGGAATACTGCACATAGAATTCATGGCTTTTTTTTTTTTTATCATGATTCAATAGTTTTTCAAAGTTAATTTTTTTAACTGTATTTTTTAAATTTTTCTTTTCCCCTTTTTCAACCATCTTATCAATCCCTTTTTTAAAAAAAACATTTTTATTTTTCATTTTTAGAGTCATATTTTATCACTTCATAGTAGTTACCCTTATTTCTGGCATATATATATGTATGTCATTCTCTCTTTAAAATTTTGAGATACAGTTTCTTCTAACAGATCAAAATATACCCTAAATCACTAGTGTATGGCTTTGTTCTAGTCTCCTGCCTGATCACATTCTCTCCCTTTTTTTTTCTCTTTTTTTTAAATCTTCTTCTTTCTTTTTTCAAACAACTTCTTATCTTATCAATTCCTTTTATAAAATCTTTTATAATTTTCATCTTTACAGTCATCTTCCATCCCTTCATTGTATCAACCCTTAATTGTACATATATAAGTCTTTCTTCCTTTAAAATTTTAGGAGGCACTTTTTTCTAACAGACCAAATACACCCAAAATCTAGTGTGTGGCACTGATCTATGCACTAGCCTGATCATATTTAATCATATTCTGTTTTTTTTTTGTCTTGTTCTGTTTTTGTTTTTATCTTTTTCTTTTTTTTTTTTTTTTTTCTTTCTTTTCTCTTTCTTTCCCTTTCTTTTCCCCTGGTTTCAGGTCTTTTCTGATTTGTATAGAGTATATTTGCTGGGGACATTGTTAACCTGTTAGCACTTTGTTCTCTCATTCATCTATTCTCCACTGGACAAAATGACAAGATGAAAAAAATCACCTCAGCGAAAAGAACAAGAGATAGTACCGTCAGCCAGGGACCTACTCAATACGGACATTAGTACGATGTCGGACCAATAGTTCAGAATTATGACTTTAAAGATACTAGCTGGGCTTGAAAAAAGCGTGGAAGTTATTAGAGAAACCCTTTCTAGAGAAATAAAAGAACTAAAATCTAACCAAGTTGAAATCAAAAAGGCTATTAATGAGGTGCAATCAAAAATGGGGGCACTAACTGCTAGGATAAATGAGGCAGAAGAGAGAATCAGCGATATAGAAGACCAAATGATGGAAAATAAAGAGGCTGAGAAAAAGAGAGAGAAACAACTACAGGATCACGAGGGCAGAATTCGATAGATAAGCGATATGATAAGATGAAACAACATTAGAATAATTGGGATCCCAGAAGAAGAAGAAAGAGAGAGAGGAGCAGAACGGATATTGGAGCAAATTATAGCAGAGAACTTCCCTAATGTGAGGAAGGAAACAGGCATCAAAATCCAGGAGGCACAGAAAACCCCTCTCAAAATCAATAAAAATAGGTCAACACCCCAACATCTAATAGTAAAATTTACGAGTCTCAGAGACAAAGAGAAAATCCTGAAAGCAGCTCAGGAGAAGAGATATGTAACTTATAATGGTGGAAATATTAGATTGGCAACAGACCTATCCACAGAGACCTGGCAGGCCGGAAAGGACTGGCATGATATCTTCAGAGCACTAAATGAGAAAAATATGCAGCCAAGAATACTATATCCAGCTAGGCTGTCATTGAAAATTGAAGGCGAGATAAAATGCTTCCAGGACAAACAAAAACTAAAGGAATTTGCAAACACGAAACCAGCCCTCCAAGAAATAATGAAAGGGGTCCTCTAAGCAAAGAGAGAGCCTAAAAGCAGCATAGATCAGAAAGGAACACAGACAATATACAGTAACAGTCACCTTACAGGCAATACAATGGCACTAAATTCATACCTTTCAATAGTTACCCTGGATGGAAATGGGCTAAATGCCCCAATCAAAAGACACAGGCTATCAGATTGGATTAAAAAACAAGACCCATCAATATGCTCTCTGTAAGAGACTCATTTTAGACCCAAAGACACCCCCAGATTGAAAGTGAGGGGGTGGAAAACGATTTACCATGCTCATGGACACCAAAAGAAAGCTGGGGTGGCAATCCTTATATCAGACAAATTAGATTTTAAAACAAAGACTGTAATAAGAGATGAAGAAAGACACTATATCCTACTTAAAGTGTCTATCCAACAAGAAGATCTAACAGTTGTAAATATCTATGCCCCTAACATGGGAGCAGCCAATTATATAAGGCAATTAATAACAAAAGCAAAGAAACACATTGACAACAATACAATAATAGTGGGGGACTGTAATACCCCCTGACTGAAATGGACAGATCATCTATGCAAGAGAATACCAAGGAAATAAAGACTTTAAATGACACACTGGACCAAATGGACTTCACAGACATATTCAGAACATTCCATCCCAAAGCAACGGAATAACATTCTTCTCTAGTGCCCATGGAACATTCTCCAGAATAGATCACATCCTAGGTCACAAATCAGGTCTCAACTAGTACCAAAATATTGGGATTATTCCCTGCATATTTTCAGACCACAATGCTTTGAAACTAGAACTCAATCACAAGAGGAAAGTTGGAAAGAACTCAAATACATGGAGGCTAAAGAGCACCCTACTAAAGAATGAATGGGTCAACCAGGAAATTAAAGAAGAATTTAAAAAATTCATGGAAACCAAGGAAAATGAAAACACAACTGTTCAAAATCTTTGGGATACAGCAAAGGCAGTCCTGAGAGGAAGGTATATAGCAATACAAGCCTTTCTCAAGAAACAAGAAAGGTCTCAAACACACAACCTAACCCTACACCTAAAAGAGCTGGAGAAAGAACAGCAAATAAAGCCTAATCCCAGCATGAGAAGATAAATAATAAAGATCAGAGCAGAAATCAATGAAACAGAAACCAAAAGAACAGTAGAACAGATCAACGAAACTAGGAGCTGATTCTTTGAAACAATTAACAAGATTGATAAACCCCTGGCCAGACTTCTCAAAAAGAAAAGAGAAATGATCCAAATCAACAAAATCATGAATGAAAGAGGAGAGATCACAACCCACACCAAAGAAATACAAACAATTATAAGAACATATTATGAGCAACTCTATGCCAGCCAATTAGATAACCTGGAAGAAATGGGTGCATTCCTAGAGATGTATCAACTACCAAAATTGAACCAGGAAGAAATAGAAAACCTGAACAGACCTATATCCACTACGGAAATTGAAGCAGTCATCAAAAATCTCCCAACAAACAAAAGCCCAGGGCCAGATGGCTTCCCAGGGGAATTCTGTCAGACATTTAAAGAAGAATTAACACCTATTCTCCTGAAACTGTTCCAAAAAATAGAAATGGAAGGAAAACTTCCAAACTCATTTTATGAGGCCACCTTTACCTTGATCCCAAAACCAGACAAAGACCCCATCAAAGAGGAGAATTATAGACCAATAGCCTTGATGAACATGGATGCAAAAATTCTCACCAAAATACTAGCCAATAGGATCCAAAAGGACATTAAAAGGATTATTCACCATGACCAAGTGGGATTTATCCCTGGCCTGCAAGGCTGGTTCAACGTCTGCAAATCAATCAATGTGATACAGTACTTTAACAAAAGAAAGAACCAGAATCATATGATCCTCTCAATAGATGCAGAAAAAGCATTTGACAAAGTACAGCATCCTTTCTTGATCAAAACTCTTCAGAGTCTAGGGATAGAGGGTACCTACCTCAATATCATAAAAGCCATCTATGAAAAACTTACAGTGAATATCATTCTCAATGGGGAAAAGCTGAGAGCTTCTCCCCTAAGGTCAGGAACACGGCAGGGATGTCCACTCTCACCACTGCTATTCAACATAGTATTAGAAGTCCTAGCCACAGCAATCAGACAACAAAAAGAAATCAAAGGCATCCAAATCGGCAAAGAGGAAGTCAAACTCTCACTCTTTGCAGATGATATGATACAGTATGTGGAAAACTCAAAAGACTCCACCCCAAAACTGCTAGAACTCATACAGGAATTCAGTAAAGTAGCAGGATATAAAATCAATGCACAGAAATCAGTGGCATTCCTATACACCAACAACAAGACAGAAGAGAGACAAATCAAGGAGTTGATCCCATTTACAATTGCACCCAAAACCATAAGATACCTAGGAATAAATTTAACCAAAGAGGCAAAGGATCTGTACTCAGAAAACTATAAGATACTCATGAAGGAAATTGAAGAAGATGCAAAGAAATGGAAAAATGTTCCATGCTCATGGATTGGAAGAACAAACTTTGTGAAGATGTCAATGCTACCTAGAGCAATCTACACATTCAATGCAATCCCCATCAAAATACCATCCACTTTTTTCAAAGAAATGGAACAAATAACCCTAAAATTTGTATGGAACCAGAAGAGACCCCGAATAGCCAGAGGAATATTGAAAAAGAAAAGCAAAGCTGGCGGCATCACAATTCCGGACTTCTAGCTCTGTCACAAAGCTGTCATCATTAAGACAGTATGGTACTGGCACCAAAACAGACACATAGATCAATGGAACAGAATCGAGAGCCCAGAAATGGACCCTCAACTCTATGGTCAACTAATCTTTGACAAAGGAGGAAAAAAATATCCAATGGAATAAAGACAGTCTCTTCAACAAATGGTGTTGGGAAAATTGGACAGCCACATGCAGAAGAATGAACCTGGACCATTTCCTTACACCACACACAAAAATAGACTCCAAATGGTTGAAAGACCTAAACGTGAGACAGGAGTCCATCAAAATCCTAAAGGAGAACACAGGTAGCAACCTCTTCGACCTCATCCACAGCAACTTCTTCCTAGAAACATCGCCAAAGGCAAGGGAAGCAAGGGTAAAAATGAACTATTGGGATTTCATCAAGATAAAAAGCTTTTGCACAGCAAAAGAAACAGTCCACAAAACCAAAGGACAACCGACAGAATGAGAGAAAATATTTGCAAATGACATATCAGATAAAGGGTTAGTATCGAATATCTATAAAGAACTTATCAAACTCAACACCCAAAGAACAAATAATCCAATCAAGAAATGGGCAGAAGACATGAACAGACATTTTTCCAAAGAAGACATCCAAATGGCCAACAGACACATGAAAAAGTGCTCAGCATCACTTAGCTTCAGGGAGATCCAAATCAAAACCTCAATGAGAAACCACCTCACACCCATCAGAATGGCTAAAAATAACAAGTCAGGAAACGACTGATGTTGGCGGGGATGTGGAGAAAAGGGAACCCTCCTACACTGTTGGTGGGAATGCAAGCTGGTGCAACCACTCTGGAAAACAGTATGCAGGTTCCTCAAACAGTTGAAAATAGAGCTACCATACGATCCAGCAACTGCACTACTGGGTATTTACCCCAAAGATACAAATGTAGGGATCCGAAGGGGTACGTGCACCCCAATGTTTATAGCAGCAATGTCCACAATGACCAAACTGTGGAAAGAGCCAAGATGTCCATCGACAGATGAATGGATAAAGAAGAGGTGGTATATATACACAATGGAATATTATGCAGCCATCAAAAGGAATGAGATCTTGCCATTTGCAATGACGTGGATGGAACTGGAGGGTGTTATGCTGAGTGAAATAAGTCAATCAGAGAAAGACACGTATCATATGACCTCACTGATATGATGAATTGTTAATCTCAGGAAACAAACTGAGGTTTACTGGAGTGGTGGGGGGTGGGAGGGATGGGGTGGCTGGGTGATAGACATTGGGGAGGGTATGTGCTATGGTGAGCGCTGTGAATTGTGCAAGACTGTTGAATCACAGATCTGTACTTCTGAAACAAATAATGCAACATATGTTAAGAAAAAAGAAAAAGAAGAAGATAGCAGGAGAGGAAGAATGAAGGGGAATAAGTCAGAGGGGGAGACGAACCATGAGAGACAATAGACTCTGAAAAACAAACTGAGGGTTCTAGAGGGGAGGGGGGTGGGGAGATGGGTTAGCCTGGTGATGGGTATTAAGGAGGGCACATTCTGCGTGGAGCACTGGGTGTTATGCACAAACAATGAATCATGGAACCCTACATCAAAAACAAATGATGTAATGTATGGTGATTAACATAATAAAAAATTTAAGAAAGGAAAAAGAAACCCAAGCTTTGCCTTTTCTTGTCACTGATGAGGACAAATCTCCAGCCCGATGGTCAAGTCCTATATTTCATTATAACCTGAAGTACCACAGGCTACCAAGCTAAATATGGAATATTTGTAACTGATTGAGTGACTGCACATTGGCTTAGAAAGTAAACTAATGTTTGTTCATCCCTAAAGAAATAGAAAACAGACTACGTTGTATTGTGTAAATAGTTCTACAGTGAGCCTGTGTATTGTTCCTGAGTGGTGAGCAGGTGTTTAGACCTGTTTTTGAGGTAGCCAAGGGAAAGCATTGGTCTGGGGTGGTGGGGGGTGGGGGTTGGTTGGCAGCGAAGGCCTGGCTAAGATCAAGAGCATAGTGAGTAGAATGAGCTGGATTCACACGCTTTTGTATTCTAATTTTTTTTTTTTAAGATTTTATTTATTTATTTGAGAGAGAGAATGAGATAGAGAGAGAGCATGAGAGGGGGGAGGGTCCGAGGGAGAAGCAGACTCCCCGCCGAGCAGGGAGCCCGATGCGGGACTCGATCCCGGGACTCCAGGATCATGACCTGAGCCGAAGGCAGTCGCTTAACCGACTGAGCCACTCAGGCGCCCACGCTTTTGTATTCTAAAAGCTCATGGCAATGAACTGAAAAGAAATTTTTTGAGCTAGAGAGCACAGAGAACGTATAAAAAAATTGCCCTGACAAGGTTGTGCGATCGCTGGGGGAAGGAAGCACACAGTAAACTCTTTGCACAGCATGCCTAGTCAACTTTGGAAGAGATGGGATGTTATAATGAGGATTCATCCCCTCTCTGAACTGAGGGGCAGATAGCTCACCACGTCTCCAATATTTTAAACGTTGACTGTCTAAGTTGCCTGGTCTCAAAGGTAATAGAAAGGGGAAAGCTAATAATCACTCATCTCTGCACCATTAATGAACAATGTTGCCATGCGCCTCTTTCTGATCTAAAGCAAATGGAGGGGAATGTGCAAAGCAGAGCTGCCTTTCCTTATCTCTTTGAAAACTCGGGCTGCAAGGACATGGTTCCTGTTGTGCAGTGTTGTCAGCTATAGACCTGCAAGTCCTGGCTGCAATGTAACCAAATAAACTAGCACACAGCAGAAGGGAACACCAGTACTCTTAACATGCTGGGTTTTTTGTTTTGGGTTTTTGGCCTTGGTTTTAAGTTTGCAAAAGATTATGGTTAACTATCAATATGGGGGAAGCCTAAGTAGATCTCAAATAAGAGAACATCATGAAAAGGAGTGTTTTCTTTTAGCATCCGCCTAACACAATTTTCAGACTGGTATAAATTAAACATAGAAGCTACATAGGACCAAGAAAGCATTTACTCTGTCACTCATTCATTTATTTATCTGTTTACTGTCTATTTGATGGCCCATACATTAGATCTTATTCTAAAATGAGATCTGTTAGGAGTCTTACATCAGTATTTAGAGATGTGTAAAATGAGTTCATATGCTTTCTGTTTCCTAAAAAAAAAAAAAAAGATATGTAAAATAATGGGTTTATATTGTTATTTTTCATATCAAGAGCACATTTACTCTATCTTTCTAAAACGAACCCCGTAATCATTGTTTCATGATGCGCCACTGAAAATGACAATTCAGGAGCATTAAGTGAGCATCTTATAATGGATTATGACTCCATTTTTGATATTTCCTTTCCTTGCCTCACTTTTGGGAAAATCAGTAAGAAGACCCTGGAGCTCCATATCGTGTGCCAGTGGGAAAGAAATTCAAACTACCGAACTACCCTACCTGCTAGTGCCTGGGAACCCTCACTCCAGACCTGCCCTCAAAGTACAATCCCCAAGTCGATTGCTCCTCCTTGCTGTCTCAGGTCGTTTTCAAACTTGCTTGGGAGCCACCTTTACCCTTCATTGTATGAGTAATGCACATTTTTCATACCTTCTTAGTCCATGTATGGTGTCATCTGTTTCAATATCTGAAAAAAATATTAGAAGAGTTGGTCCTGTCTCCCCTGTGGGGTAACCACACAGTAATATTTAATATATAGGGATTTTATATAAACTATCAAATGTAATTTTAACACAAACCAATGAAGTAGGTAAATCACTAATGAAAAAGCAGACTTAATGTGATTAAATACATTGCAGAATATCCATTTACATCTGACCCTAAAGTCCGTATATTTTTTTTTTACAACATGTGTTAGAGAGATTGTTTTTAGCTTCAAATCCATACAAATGTTCAAATAATCAACAGATAATTCACAAAAGAAGAGTAAAACCAAAATTGATAAATTCATGAAGTAGTTGCTGGAGACACAAAGATATCTAATGAATAAGAGGGACATTTCTCATCCTGAATCTATTTGGATCAATAAGGAAAACTTCCAGAAGCCACCAAACAAATTTTCTCCCCTAGGACTAGATTCACATGGGCAAGCCTCAACCAGACATTGGCAAAGGGATCAACACCACCTTGACTAGGCTCTATTTGTTGTGCTTCATCCTGGGAGGAGGGAGGGTTGCTAGGCTGAGCATATAAGAGAATGATCGTTGAGAAAATTAGGGCCTTTGGCCCCAAGAAAGAGAAGAAGTGATGCCTCTCGAGCAAGCAACTGTTCTGTCTTGTTCTGCCTTATATGTGCCATGATCACAGGAACCCTAATACTGTAGTTTATTATATATTTAACACATTTTTGGCTTATTTTACATAGTAGTATTTACTAGCTCATATCTCCCCAGATCAAACAATAACAACAACAAAGCAACCTAGAGGCCACCCCACAAACCCCCTCCACCTTTCCTCCTGCTCTTAATCGCAAGCAGTTTGTCATTCTGAGTCTGGTAGCTACCAAGACTTGTAAATGACCAGGGGTGACTGGATTCCTGGCTGAGGTCCCTCTCATGTGGGCTACTCAGTTGACTAAAGAATGCCATCAAAGCCCAGAGGAGTGGGCAAGGTGAGTAACAGGTCTTAGAAAGATCTCCATGTTTGGGAATGTGTGCACTCTATTACCAAAGGACGTTTATGACCACTTCTTTGAAGTGACCCTGGTCAAATGACTTCCCTAAAGGCCAGAACTAGTTTTGGCTGATTCTTTCCTGATCCTACACCTGTGGAAATGCAAGGAAAGCAAAAAACAGAGAGGCCACTGTGGCTGTGTCTGGAAGAGGCAGATAGCCTGCCTTGAAGACATGAGAAGATAAAAAAGAAAGAAAGAAGATAACTCTTGGACCTTTTATCCTGTAAAGAATCCCTGCCCTGCATACATTTCAGCCCCCAGAACTGAGCTTCGGTTAGCTCCTTGAGAGATTAACTGCCTGTTTAAGGGGTCATGACAGCCAGAGAGATGAGGGTCAGGGTGAGATACTGAATATACATCAAGTGATATATGAGCAGACTGACAACTGAATTAAAAAAAAAAAAAAGGAGGTGTGCCTGGGTGGCTTAGTCGGTTAAGCATCTACCTTCGGCTCAGGTCATGATCCCGGGGTCCTGGGATCGAGCCCTGCATCGGGCTCCCTGCTCGGCGGGAAGCCTGCTTCTCCCTCTGCCTCTGCCTCTCTCTTTCTGTCTCTCATGAATAAATAAGTAAAATCTTAAAAAAAAAATAAGGAAAAGAAAGAAGGAAGAAAGAAGAAGGGAAGGAAGGAAGCATTGAAACACAAATGCAACACAAACATGCACACCCCAAATTCCTGATTTGGGGACTAAAAATTTAAACATAAAATGAAAGGGGAGAATAGTTACTATTAAGAATGGATGATCTAATTAGAAGAAATATCTCAAACTACAGGGAAAAAATGATGAAGGGAAATCACAAAGAAAAAAGAAATTGTGAGAATAGCTTAAACAACAAAAAAACAATGATTTGGAAGGAGGAAAGAGGAATGGATGGGAGTGAGGTAATTACTATACACCTTCTAGAAATAAATTTTCCTGAACTGAGAGAATATTTGAGTCTAGAAATTGAAAAGGCAGACTAAGTTCCAGGATGATTTAATAAGAAGAGATACACAACCTGGTAAATACTTGGCAAAGTGTGTGAACTCCAAGGATAAAGAAAAACAAGGTATGTTTCCAACTTAAGAGAACAAGTTACCAAAAAAAGGAAAAATAATAATAACAAGACATAGGCCTTATTATTTGATATCAGAAACTAATAGACAACAGGAGATTATTTAGTACTTTCAGGAGAAAAAACAACAACAACAAACCAACATTGCAAAGAACCCTATACTTAATTTTCCTGCAAATGTAAAAACTCAGACAGTTTTCCATGCAGGTACACTATCCAAGGAAAATACTTGAGAAAAGACCATAAGCAAAGATAATCATTAGACAAAAGAGAGAACCCAGCATGTAGGAAGAGGAGGTAGTGGTGAGCAATGAACTTAAAATACGTGAATTCAGGTGCCTGAGTGGCTCAGTCGTTAAGCGTCTGCCTTCGGCTCAGGTCATGATCCCAGGGTCCTGGAATCGAGCCCCGCATCAGGCTCCCTGCTCCGCGGGAGGCCTGCTTCTCCCTCTCCCACTCCCCCTGCTTGTGTTCGCTCTCTCGCTGTGTCTCTCTCTGTCAAATAAATAAAAATCTAAAAAAAAAAAAAAAAATACGTGAATTCAATAAATGTAGACATGAGGACTTTTAAAACTTAAGGGATTTAATGCAAAAACAATTACAATAATCACTGAATTATTCTGGCAAAACCTAAGGGTTGGGAGTGGGTGTGAGTGAGAGAAGAGAGGTTGAAGTCATTCTCATGGTCTTGCTGGGGGGCAGGGGAAAGAATCAGAGAAGAGGGAGAGAAGTAAATGTATTCTAAGGGTCTTGTCCTATGAGGGTTAGGGAAAGGAAGTGAAAAAAAAAAAGTAAAGGACTGAGGGAGGAAGGAAAGAATACATTTTGGAACAACTAGCAGTAGCGTCATAGGGGGAGAAATACGAGTTGTAAGATAGAGCACAGGTGCTGGAAGGACCATATTCTGCTCTTTCTAGGGGTTGAGGTCCATTGAAATTTCGTATACCCCCAGTGAAATGCAGGCAATGTAAAGAGCTACTGTTTGGCTCCCATGCATCTAGCCTGGTTACTGCCAGTCTCACGGACAAATATAATGAGGTGATTGAGTGACAGAGTAGCAGAGACTTGGGGAGATGGGTCCTGGAACAATGTGGAGAGTTCCCAAGAGTGCTGTGTATGAGCGTAGTGAAGGGCAGCACACAGTGTGTAGGGACATGCTTCTGCTTCAGCAAAGGCTGTGACAAAGACAGGAAATGAGTCCTAAAAGTCCAGCAGGACTCTTGTGCCAGACATGCCCATCATTCACTGATATTTGGATCTATACCCCTTCAGACCACTGGGAAAGATTGTATTTTGGAAGTTAAGCACGGCAATTGGCTCTCTTTGGCCAGGGAATGGTGACAATTGATAAGATGTGTCACTGTGGAGGAAGCATTTATTGCTAGTGTGTGTGAATCTCTCTCTCTTCCCTACCACGGCAGTTGTGGGAACGTGTTTAAATGTCACCATCATAAGATGATGGAGCCTCCATCAACCTAGGGCATTAAGAGACAAAGTTAGTGGTAAGACACTTGGGCAAAGCCATCTGTTGACCCACTTTGATCACGTAACATGAGAAAAAAGAAAGTTCTCTCGTTTTAAGCGTGAGATTTTGGACTGGCAGTATTATCTCATCTATTTTGATTGATTTATCCAGCAATCAAAGGGCAAGGCCATATTGTGGCTCTCAGATAAGACTGTTGTCTCCTGATGCCAGGCCAAAACAAAGTCCTGGTAAATTAGATCATCTCAATGAACAAGGGAAAAAAAGAAAGGGAGAAGAATCTGAAAGCAAACACATCTTAAAAGACTAGAGACAGAGTGTTAAACTCGAGGCAACTGTGTTCATGAATTAACAAGATTAAACTTATCAAAATCAGCAGAAATAGAGACAAAGTTCATTCAATTAGGGGAAAAAAGTTCATCTTCATATACACTATTTTAGGGATAAATGTGGCCATTAAAAGTTATAAGGTACAGAAAATCATAATTTAATGATATAATAAATTCAATTCAAGTACCTATGCTGGTGAGTAAGTCTAGTGAACTCTTAAGAACACAGTATTATAGAGCGATATTGTGGTATAATGACAGCACCGTGTTACTATCTGTCTTTAGATGATTTTTTTTTAATCAAAGAAACAATCTTTCAGTTGGGCTTTCTTATTCATACTCAGATTATTATGCCCAGGAATAGAAACTTTAAAACAAAAGAGTATATAAAGGATGGGGCGGCGGGGGCCGGGGGGGCGGGAGAAGCTACCCATCTTTTTTTTAAATGAATGAATACAGAGGTCTAAGTTTTATAGATGTTGTCATTGGTTTACAATGTTTGGAAAGTGGTGAATAGTCAGCGATGGGCTTACAGTAAGGAACTACACCTATAGTGGGTTAGCAAAGAACTCCAGTGACTGTTCAAAGAACTCTGAATATGTATATTTGTGGAAAGTACCAAGGCCACTAATCATGCTCCTCTTGTCATCCTTTACCAAATAAGTAGGCACACTGTTGCCAGAATTACTAGCCTGAGTGGCTATATAGAATTTGGTCTGTCATTTTAAATTATAAATGCAAACTATCATTTTATAAAATTATTCATTATAACAATATATGAATTTATAACATAATGTAATTAATACATACCAATAAAATGCAACATGCTCTTTATTATAGCTTATAACTAAACTATACTTGATAATTATAATTTTACATTATAGGTAAGCTGAACGCTTTTTCATTTGAAACTGACTTTACCATATACATACTAAAATTTTCAAGACACATTTAAATGACAAATTAAAGAAAAAATCTTAAAGCATGAACACTCCAAAAAGAAGGAAATCCTGCCATTTGTGACAACATGCATAGAATTTGAGGGCATTATGCTAAGTGAAATAAGTCAGACAGAGAAAGAGAAATATTGTGTGACCTCACTTGTATGCGGAGTGTACAAAGGCCGAACTCATAGAAACAGAGAGTAGAATGGTGGTGGCCAGGAACTGGAGGATGGGGGAAATGGGAAGATGGTAATCAAAGAACATAAGCTTCCAGTGATAAGATGAATGGGGACTATAGTTAACAATACTGTATCACATCCTTAGAAGTTACTGAGAGTAGATCTTAAATCTTCTCACCACACACACAAAATGATAATTATGAGTTAATAGAAGGGTTAACTAACCTTATTGTGGTAATCAGTTCACAACATATATGTCTCAAATCATTACCTTGCATACCTTCAGCTTACACAATGTTATATGGCAATGATATATCAAAAAAGCTGGAAAAGATTTTGAAGTACATATACACACACACGCAGGAAATGAATACTTCAAAATTGAGTTGTCAAAGCCATGGAGGGTGAAAACGTGAAGGTAGTAGAACCTGCCTTTAGTTTAATAAAAACCTCATTGCTCACAGTTCCCAAATATTCACAACTGTGCAGTTTACTTGTTGCTTTGGATTGCAAGTGTCCCGAAGTTGTCTGTCTTAGTTTCTTCAACTTAGGACTCCATACTGCACTGATATACTTATGTTCAGAGATTGAGAAAGAATTCATTTTAATAGTTAACTTTGGTATAAAAGTATTCATTAGGAATGCTTGGGTGGCTCGTTTGGTTGGGTGCCCGACTCTTGATTTCGGCTGGGGTCGTGATATTGAGCCCCACATCAGACTTGGTGCTGGGCATGGAGCCTGCTGAAAATCTCTCTCTCCCTCTCCCTTTACCCCCCCCCCCTCCCTCTCTAAAAAAATAAAAAATATAAATAAATAAATAAATAAATAAATATACTCGTTATGTGACAAGTACTATAATGTTATTAATTTTAAAGATTTATTCATTTTTACATAATTTTGAATGAAAGCTAAGTGTCTCTACCTGTATGTCTGTTAGTTAACAATATGGAAAAGGAAGAAAACATTTGCTGTGTGAGGTCAGCTGTCTTTATGGTTTATTTCAGTGCTACTCAAATTGCAGTCTATGAATTACAGATCCGTCATTGCTGGTGTAAGAGTTACAAAAATTGAGAGTGAGAGTTTAGAAACTTTCATAACAATTTGGCATTGCTCATGACACACACACAAAATCAGAGGACTTGTCTCATTGACCAAAGAATAGATGAGTTTCTATTTTGTTTAACTTCTGTGTGAGGCACTTATGGTTCAAGCTGCTGAGTTAGATGGTCTAAGAGACTGCAGAAAATAAATAAATAAATAAAAGCTGATTCTTTACCATGGCTCATTTGAGAAAGACTGGTCTATATCGCGTAAGATGGATGGTAATCTTAGGTCAAGATAGTTTACTTTTTGGCTTGTTATTATCATTTGTTTAAATGATTCTCTAAATTAAACTGCAGCTGATTATCAATCAGAGTAAGTAGCTATATAAAATGCTATCTATTTTCCTTGTAAATAATTTGCATATACTTGAATATAGTTATCAGTGAATTTATGAAGTTACACATGAATGGATTTAATAACTAATAATAATAAATATAACAAAATAGCTAGCAATTATGCAGTACTTACAACATGCCAGGTTAAACACTTTAAAATCATATGTCCTTTACTCTTCACAATAACCTTAGAAGTTAAGTACTGTATTATCCCCTAATTATTTAGGAAGTTGAAGCACAGAACAGTTAAGTAAATTACCCAAGGTCAAATATTTAGGAAGTGGTATTCCAGGAATTTGAATTTTGGCTCAATAACATTTAGGCTCTGTACCTCATATTAGTGCTTCTTTAACTTTAGCAGAGCTTGTTAAAGAGATTCCTAGTCCAACAAGTCTGGGAATGGCTGAAGAATGTGCATTTCTAACAAGCTCCCTGGAGATGCTTGACGCTGCCCATAACACACTTTGAGGAGAACTCATCATTCAGTCAGAGAGCATGACAGGGTGCTCTGCTATAAAGAAACTGGGCACTCAAGGGGACCTTTCTCTTCTGACCAGGTATGCTATCCCTTGTCAAAAGGTGATGACACCATTGCACAATACCTAAAATAAAAAACACAAAGCTGAATTTATTGGAGTGCTGTATTGGTCAACATGGTCTCTCTGGGCAGAGCAGAGGACTGATTCCATATGGGTTTTGGGGAAGGGTAGAGTACAAGCATTGACAAATATTCAGAAATGCAAGTGGGTTGACATCATCCATAGATGCTAGTGGCTCCTTGTTACCATGGCTACAGAACAATCCATCCTTTCTGAGAGTTGTGGAAACCTTTTTATTCTCACCCCCCAAACCTGTATTTGTGCGTTACAAATATACTACAACCAGATTCAATCATGATCTTCTTCATACCTCTGTCCCCAAATTTTGCAAATGTATTTGATAACTGAGTCTAGGTGAGCACTTAGCTAATTGACAAAGTCTTTATCCATCTGTTTTTAGAGAGTTCCTCTTGGATTTGTAGTAGACGCTCAATGCATGTTTGTTGAAATCCTAAATGTGGTAGAGGTTTTGAAGTAAAGTAGGGTTCCTGAGGATCAAATAGCAGGAATAAAAGAAACATCCATGGGGATACCTGGATGACTCAGTCAGTTGAGCATCCGACTCTTGATTTCAGCTTAGGTCATGATCTCAGTGTCTTGAGATTGAGCCCCATGTGGGGCTCTGGGCTCAGCTCCTTGAGATTCTCTCTCCTTCCGCCCTCTTCTGCACATGCACGCTCTCTCTCTCTCGAATAAATAAAATAAATCTTTAAAAAAAATTAAGAAACATCCATGGGCATACTTAGCAGATGTGGGAAAAGAAAGGGTCCTTCAGAAGCTCTTATTTATATATATCACAATTCTACATATGGGATGAATAATTTTAAACATTTTTAGTCTTCTATTTTTTACCAACATAATCATCAATGTACTCATTCAGGATACTGTGTCTGTGTGCACATGTGTGTATGTATATAAATATATGTATATCCATGCATATGTATGGATATGTGTGTATACATGGAAAAATATATAAAATGATGGAGAACAACTTATCTTTTTCTCCAGCATATGCTGTTTTTATTCTTTTTGAAGTTAGACACTGAGAACTATGAATGAATTAGCTCATTACTGAACACTTAAGTACTAACTGAAATATTAACAACAGCACAGAAAATCTGTGTACCATGTAGTCCAGGTTAATAAATTACATCACTGATTTGTTCTAGTTTTTCTTATGGGTCTAACTGTATAATGGGACTCACTTTTAGAAATGTAACACCAATGTTTAAAGGTGACAAATAAGTTAACTCACAATTTATTTAACTACTTGTCTTGCCCTAGAACTAATAATTTGCTCTATGAAATATAATTTTGCAATTATTTTCTTATTAAGTGTTCTGTGACTGATTAAATGTTTTTATGCTTCTTCTCCAGGGGTTACCCTGGAAATAGATATCCAGAGAAAAAGATTATTCTAAGTAATACTAAGTAAGTAAAATACTAATTTATCAAAGGCCATTTAGGTAATACCACCATTTCACCCATTCTGAAGAGGTAAAGAACAAAAGTTTAATGTAAAATGTAGACCATCAATATGTAATTATTGGATGCAGAGCCCCACTATTTGTTTAAATTATTCTGCTTCACCAAAGAATTAACAAGATGAAGCGTCAAAATTTTCTGTAGAAATAATGTGCTTCATTTGCTCAAGGACACTAGGATTTAAGCTCTATGGCTTCCCTAAAGCAAGGGAGCCATAGAGAAGAGCCTAGAAGAGTGTCTGGTATAGAGTAAGTACCCATATCTTGATTGACTTAATGAATGCACTTAGAAGTAGTCTTCAGTGAGAACCTAAGCCACCGACCCAATAAACACAAAAGTAGGTCCATTATGGAAGTACCAGCATGAGGTTGTATTGTCTAGTATTTCTCGGTCTTTAATGTGACTTGTAAATAACCTGGTGAGCTTGTTATAATGCAGATTTTCAGTTAGTAGGTCTGGGTCAGGCCTGAGATTCTGCATATCTAACAAGTTCTCAGGTGAGGGCAATGTTGCTGGAACCAGAGTGATAATTCAAATAGTGGAGGCTTAGTGACTTCTGCTTGAAATTGGCCCTAACCTTTTCTTATACAGTAACTGTGGCAACTAATCGCATTATAAAAAAAGGGCAAACAAATTCTAAGTTGGGGGTATTAAAATAAATAAAGTACAATGCCATGCTATTGTTCATAGTTCTCTTTGTAAATTTACTTGGTAGAACTTTGTAGTCTTAAGTGATTATAAAGCCATGGGGAAAGTGCACTTTTTCTTTTAACAAAAGCGTCTAAGTCTTCAATGGGAAACACACTGAAGCTGCTGTCAGTTAAGTTAATTGATGGTTCCTGCTGGAACCTGTGAATTTCCTCAGGTGAGCTCAGTGAAAAAGTCACTTTGTTTTAGTAAACCTAGTTGGTTCATGCTTTAGGTCCTCACTCACTCTTCCTTCCCAAACACTAAAAAGCTTGTTTTTACATGGCTTTTTCCCTTTATTTCTTTGGATAAGATTTTCCTATTGAGGGAGTTTGTAGAAAGTGTAGAAAGTTGACCGAGTTGGCCATAATTTCTTTTGTATGAATGTAGAAAGTGAATGTTTTGTGTTGGCAGAACTGTAACCCGTTCCGAACTTATGGAACAGACAAGAGGTATAAAATAGAGTCATCTGGAATAAAGTAATCATCCTCAGGATATAATGTACCAAAGAAAGAAGAATCTTTGAGCCTGTTCTGTGACATGTTTGATCATCCTAAAAACAGGATATGAAAACAACTCTATAACATCCTGTTGCTTTTAAAGTCTGGGTGGTTTGACAATACAGAGTTTATTGAACAATACACCAGATAATCCTCAAGCTACCTCTTTTTCAAGGTCAACTAGCAATTACAGTGTTTGTTGAAATCATTTGAATGGCAGGTATAAAGGCTACCATTCAACCAAACTGGTTGATCGGGTGACTTTGTGAATTTTGCTTCTGACTTTTGCTTTAAAAGAATCACTTGTGTGGAAAGAAAAACAAGTCACTGGCCTACCCAATTAACTGTAAAGCTAACAGTGACTTGTAGATAAACCTATCAAGCATTCTTACAGAATTAAATAAAATCCATTCACATCTAATTGAACACAATCTCTAGATTCTCACTATATTAAGAGCCCAAGATTTGGGAAGGGAAATGGTGTTCTTTTTGTGATTGTATTCACTAAAATAGGAACCGGTGAGAACAATCTCAATACACGTGATTAGATTTTTAAATTTAGGGACAGGCGGGGGGTTTTGTGTGTGGGTTTGGGCCTCTAAGTCCCAATAGCTTCTCATTTTACCTTCTGCCACTTTTGGATACCTGTATCTATTAGATGATTTGGAGCAAAACTCATCCTGAATAGCACCTGGCATAAACAAAAAAATATATTTTTTGGAACTTTCTACTTTTTCTGCTCAAAGCAAGTATGCTTGGAAGAATAACATTTTAATGGTGACCTAAAATGGGGAAAACAAATCTTTCAAATAAACTTAAAGTGTATTGTGAGTTACCATACTTATTTTAAGATAATTTATTATAGAAACTATAAAATAGGCTTTGATTATCAATATTATCACAGATTATCATTTGATTGGGTAGACTTCATAGGATAGTTATATTCATCCATTGCTGAAGTAAATATTTATTCTGAGTGTCAACTCCTTATTACATGCTTGGTTAATATCAAAGATATTAAATTTTCCTTGGGATAACCAAAAGACACTGCGTTTGTGGGGTGCTTGGGTGGCTCAGTCAGTTAAGCATCCGCCTTCAGCTCGAGTCATGATCCTGAGGTCCTGGGATGGAGCCCTGAGTTGGGCTCCCTGCTCAGTGGGGAGTCTGCTCCTCCACCCTCGTCTCTCAAATACATAAAATCTTTTAAATAAAGATACTGTGTATATGAAAGCAAGTTGTAAATTAGTGTTTATACTATTGTTACAGAACCTGGACAGGATCACCTGACGGAAGAACCAAGAGGCACTCGGAGATCTTGGAGGATAGGAGGTTTATTTAACGTCAGTGGGCTCAGAGGCAAATGATCTCCAAAGGTCTGAGCCCCGAGCACAAACCAACTGGGCAATTTATACACTTCTACTTCCACATACTGGGCACTCTGGGTGTGTGCGCGAAGCAGGGCAGGGAGAAGAACCCGGATTGGCGCTCATGGGAAGGAGAGCAGAGAGAAGAACCTGGAAGAGCCCCGGGACAAGGACTGGGACTCTCTCGTTGGCTTGGTTGGCCATCTTAGGACACAGATTTTTCCTTATCATTCCCCCCTTTGATGCCTCTTTAAACACCTAGTTTAGAAGGCATCATTTTCATTCTCTAAGGGGTGATAGTAAGGAGCACCTGGAGTCTGATCTTAGCAATTTGAGCAGTGATAAACCTAGTAAGGGCATTAAGAATACAAGGACCAAATGCTGCTATGAGGAGCATTAGGAGGGGGCCGATGAGGGGGCGAACCAAGGGAACCATTGTGAAAGGGAATCCCACCAAGTCGTCCACTGGAGTGCTTCCCACTGGTGATCTACTCGTTCCTGTAATTGGGTCAGAGTTTCTTGGACCACCCCTGACTCATTAGCATAGAAACAACATTCCTCCTGTAAGAAGCGGCAGAGTCCCCCTTGTGCAGCTGTGAGCAAGTTGAGCCCATGCCTCTTTTGGAGGACCACTGAGGCCAGTGAATTGAGCTGGCACTGCAGGGCCAGGGCTGATTGAGTGAGGGCAGAAAAATCTGCCGTGATTTGTTGAGTTAGCCCCTGGTACTTAACTTGAGACATCCCAACGCCGGTGGCACCAAAGGCAACACCTGACACAGCCAGCAGGCTCACAATAAGAGGCATGGCCACAGGGGAGCATCGGAGGTGGCTAGGAGGTCTCCATATAAGTGGCTCATCACTTCTGGGGAGGACTGAAAGATCGGGTAAGAGATTGACAAATGTGCATGATTGATTGTGTGGGGTGATGCAGATATATACACCTTGATCACAAACCAGAAAAGTGTTGTTAGGTGCACAGACCCAACTGTGACCCATGACGGGAGAAGAGTTTCCATACAGCAGTACCGGAGCCAGAAAGGGATAATCTGAGGTCCCCAGTGTCGAGGTGGGAGGTGACAAGGTGGACTGGTTGAGGATGACACCTAGGCATTGGACGGGACCGGGCTTCATACAGATCCAGCAGTCAGGCGCTAGGGGTGGATTTGAGTGGTTAAGCGTTTGGTGGGAGATGTTAATCATATCTAACAGTTGCACTATAGATGCTTGCTGTGTGTGGATGGGGGACCCAGGGATACACCAGGGCGAGTTATTTTCTGTCTGACTCTGAGGGTTGACTGCAAGGCTTGGGGTGAACACAGACTTAATCATAAACTTGGCCATGGGGTCGGCCCCTATAGAGTGATATTGGCCCAACAGGAGAGTGATTTCTGTGGCCCATGATGTGGCGTTGGGTTCGTGGACTGAGAGAGTGAGTGGTATACAGTGATTATTAGGGCAACAGGATGGGGTGGCATTGTGTGACAAGGAAATCCGTATGTCACTGCGCTGTTTGAGGTTCCACCACCCATTAGACCATTGTTCCATTCCCGGCCAAGTCACCACCCATGACTCGCATCCCCAGGCTTGTGAGCAGAACTGGGGACAGGTGTTTGGCTGTTGAGGCATAGGGTCCCCAAGGATGGATATCTGCCAGCCAGTAACCTGAGTGAGGGCCATGGTAGGAACACTGTCTATGAGGTTCCCAGGAGGTACCAAGAAGTTGGCATCCATCAAAGTGGAGGTCAACTTCACTGTGTGCCCATCCCAGATGGAAGAAGTCAGTGGGGGTGCTGGTGTGGGATTGAGGGGAATAAGATGGAAAGTCCATTTGCCAGTAATGGTGATTCGGCCTCGGGGTCAAATGGAGTGTATATCCCTTAGGCTTCACATAGTCACCGAGGTGAAACTGATGGCGGCAGAGGGTCTGGAGCTGAAGGGCCTGGTGTAGATGGTCTTGGGAGTGCGTACAGTGGGGGCAGGATCAGTTCATCCTCGGGATCTCCGGCTAGGATTTGTGGAGACTGGGGCTTTTGCTGATTTTCTTTAGGTTGCTTTGTTGAGGTGATTAAGACCCTGACCTGTCCCTGCTTATTGCAAGCAAATCGCACCCAGGGGGGAAGGGTCTGGGCAATTCCTAGCCAGGAGTCAATGTACGGGAACTGGTCAGAGTGTCCTGGTTCTCCTGTTATGACTTGCCATACTCGACAAATCGTTGGGACATCCAATGTCCCTTCTGAAGGTCACCTGACATCAAAGGTGGGCCATTCCAATTTATATAGGGTTCTCAACTTGCTGGGGTTCATCCTGACTCAGTAGTCTCCCAAAAACCCCTCTTTGAAATTTTTGATCATGGTCTCTAGAACTGTAGGTTTACTCTGCCCTGACCCCATGGTGAGGTTCCCGTGTGGGGTGGTGCAGAACCAGACAAGTGGGGGGTGCCTCCTGAGGTGAGGAGACCATCAGATGCCTGTCTGGCCGTGTCCCAAAGGAGCTTAGGTGAGGCTTAGCCGTAGTGATCTCAGAATTGTGACTTACAATCGGGAACTATTCAGATGCCACCATAGACTGTATGCTGTTCACCATGGAATCGCAGATGGGCCCACTCAGACTCCGTAGGCTTCTAGGGACCTTAAGGGTGCCAGCCAGTGGAGTCACAGAATCAGTCTGCTTGAGCAAGCCAGGTCAGACTGCACTTTCACTCACACATTCACTCCAGAAGTTATTACATTCCTTCCCTGGGAATCCCTACCTGTGAGACCTCTAAGAGGTCTGTGGGAGGTGATTAGGCTCCCTTTCCACCCCAACAGGTGGGCCTATCTGAGTCCTGGGGCCCCAGGCCTTACCATAATCCAAATTCAGGACCAGGTCCTCACCTGCCAAGTCTCCTCAAGTCCAGCGGGAACAGCGGAGCGGGGCCAACCGGAGGAGACCAGGGCGGGAGACTGCCAAAAATTAGGCAGGGCGCGCCTTCTGCGTTATGATCTCTCGTTCCATCACCGTCCCGCCATTGCCCCCAAACAGGTGGCAACAATGGGCCAACACAGTTGGGTTTCCCAGTAGGGAACCAAAAATATTACGGAAACTGGACAGGATTGCCCCACGGAAGAACAAAGCAGCACTTGGAGATCTTGGAGGATAGGAGGTTTATTTAATGCCGGTGGGCTCAGAGGAGAGTGATCTCCAAAGGTCTGAGCCCCGAGCACAAATAAAGGGAGCAATTTATACACTTCTACTTCCACATACTGGGCACTCTTCGCACGTGCATGAAGTGGGGCCGGGAGAGGAACCCGGATTTGCCCACGTAGGAAGCAGAGCAGAGAGAAGAACCCGGAAGAGCCCTGGGGCAGGAGCTGGGACTCCCTTGCTGGCTCGGTGGGCCATCTTAAGACACAGATTTCTCCTTATCACTATCATCTCAATTTTGAATAAATGAAAGTGAAAGTATTTCTACATACTCCTGTTTATCTCTCTTTATGTATGTTTATATGCATAGGTATATTAGTCAGGAGAGGAAAGGTTTTTCTGTGGTAATACACAATCTTTAAGTCTCTGTGATTTAAAGCAATAAGAATTGATGAGTTCATTGCAGGTGTGGCCAACTTTACAGGGTAGCTGTCCCCTCCAGTGACTCAGTGATCTCGACCCTTCAATCCTCTACTCTGCTGCCTGAACCAGAGTGTGGTCGGTTGATCCAGCAGGAGAAGAAGGGCAATTGGAGAACTGGGCATGGCCTTGCACACTGTCTTTGTTTGGAAGGGACTTATATCCTTTCTATTCAAATGTTATAGACATAATTACTGAATGGAACTTGCCTACCTGCAAGGAGGCTGAGAAATATAGGGGAGTACACAGGATATTTGGTATCCTATTTTTCCACAATAGGAAGTGGCTAAAAGAAGATATGCCTTTGGGTGAGTGGAAGGGAAGTGGTGAGGAATGGTCACTTTTTATTTTATTCAAATCTAAGTTATTTGTTTTTTCAACACTACTGCATTTTGTTTAAAATTAAAATATATTTTAAATTTTATAAACTCTGGTAATCACTCCTGTGGGAGCAGGGGAATCCTTTATGGCCTAATTTGTGTAGAAAGGCCATGACGAGTTCAGCATCTTACATGACATTTAGACTCTTTTTCACTCATAATTGTCCTTTTTGGTTTTTTCCCTAGTTAACAGTTTTGTGATGTTATAAATTCTCTTTTTACAGCAAAAATGTTCTGGGCTTTGTTTCTGTAGGTCAATGACTTTTATTATCCAATTTGCTCCCAAGTCCTTAATAAAATAACTAGAAGGTGGACTTGTCTAGTAAGTCCTCATGAATCTCAGTGGAGTTCCATTAGAGAAAGAGTGACCTGTAACCATGGGAGAGTGTTTCCAATAATAAAAACTTCAGATATATTTTACATGTAATGTTATTGAAAAAGTCAGAATCTGAAATTTTGTACGTTGGATAAAGCCCTAGGAAGTCACAGGCTTTTACCACTCACAGTAGGAAAGAGAAAGCTGTTTAGTGAATTTGCTTGGGAAATGACTTCAGGGAAATCCCAATTTGTCTTTGGTTAGCTAATTTAAGAGTTTCTGACCTTTTCTAGGCTTTTATGTTCCCCTAGCTCACTTTGAAGGTATATAATTTGTTATTCTTTTAGACACATATCATGTATTCTTTAGATGTGAATAGTGTCATATGAATGTAATATTTAACAAGTGCTACATAACTTTGGTTATTTTAGGTTTAATAGAATTATTAAACAATTGCCACTCCCAAGTTGTAAAAAATGTATATAAAGTCAGGCAAGATAGAATAGACAGAAGGTAAAAAGAAATCAGGAAGGAAATTTGAGAACTTAATATTCTTCAAAGGGTTATTTGCAGGAACAAAAGAAATATTAAGTTGAGATAACCATAGGAAGAAATATAGGATTAGTTCAAAAGAAAGTTGAGACCTGGGCGCCTGGGTGGCTCAGTCTTAGTTAAGCATCTGCCTTCAGCTCAGGTCATGGTCCCGGAGTCCCAGGATCGAGCCCCACATCCAAATCCCTGCTTAGCGGGGAGTCTTCACCCTCTACTCCTCCCCCTGTTCATGCTCATATGATCTCGCTGATATGTAGAATTTAAGAAGCAAAACAGAGAATCACAGGGGAAGAGAGGAAAAAATAAAACAAGAGGAAATCAGAGAGGGAGACAAACCATAAGAGACTCTTAATCATAGGAAACAAACTGAGGGTTGCTGGGCGGGGAGGGGAGGGATGAGGTAACTGGGTGATGGACATTAAGGAGGGCATGTGATGTAATGAGCACTGGGTGTTATATAAGACTGATGAATCACTGACCTCTACCTCTGGAACAAAGAATACATTATATGTTAATTGAATTTAAATAAAAATAAATACAATTTAAAAAAAGGATCCTATGGGAAAAAAAAAAAAAAAAAGAAAGAAAGAAAATTGAGACCTAAAAGTGCAAGCAACATGCAGGCCAAAGCCTGCAATACCAATAAATCTGACTTAAAGTCAGAGGTCTACCTGATCAGTGGATAATATTTTCAGGGACAAATTCCCATGTGAGAACCATATTAGTTGGACAAAACAAACTTCAGTGTAGATAATATAAGAAAAAAAGGGCTATGTAGTTCATAGAAACTTTAGAAGACTCAAGGAATTGGGTTAAGACATTGTTATAGCTCAAAGCTACACAAGAAAAAATGTCTAACAACCTAGCTATTGACACTTAAGTTGTAGGATAGGCACCAGCTGCTGATCCGCAAACCGTTCCTAGTCTGGGATGAGAAAAAGTGCTTGCACCAGATTGCAAATGAACTGTGTTGCTAGGCACACTACTTAGTTTAGTTGACAATCATTTTCACAGTGCAATTTTCTCAATAAGGAAGTGGTGTGGTAATTTACATTCAGGTGCAAGAGAAGATGGGCACATTAAGCAGAACTATTGGAGGGTGCCACCACTGCCTTCCCTACCTGCCACTCAACATCTACGATTCTGCAAGTGGAGACCAGAACACTCCGCCACAGCAACCCCAGAAGAACCAAATGACTCCATCACCGACTCACCAGAAGATTCAATGTGCTTTTGAGCTACAGATGCTCCCCAGGCTTCCATCTGCTTCCAGGTCCTCTGTGTGGGTCCGTCGTCTTGGGAGAATTGGATGAGTTCCCAGCCCCTGATCTGCAATGGAGTCTGGGAAGTTTGGTTTTTAAGCTGTTCAGCACCTATAACATGACAACAAGTTAAAAGGTGGTTGGAAGTGTGTAGGACCCTAACACACACTGCCTATGACAGTGAATCTTCTAAGGCGGGGGAATATTTGAAAAGAGAGATATCAGTGAATATTGCTGATGTCTCAAATGTGAGAAAGGGAAGAGATGTGTGAAGGAACCAGTAAAGGCTAGATGATGGACAAATAAATGAACATATGGAGTCTCAACCCAGGATGGGCTCATTTCATTGAAAAAGCATATGGTATTATTTTTCTTAGATTTTGTTAGGAGCACATTTGTGATTTATTTGAGTTGTAGTTTTTTTTTAAATAAAAAGTCTGAATTATTCACATGAATCAAGAAGTTAAATTATTACCATATTAGAAGGGACTTTTGAGGCCAGCTAGGTCAGCCTTCTTCCTTAAAATATTTTTTGAAACAGAAAATGATAATGTTTACCAAAATATATAGTAACCACTAACTAACAAAGCATTGTCAAATAAATTTCTTTGTGGCATGTCTTAATGAATAGTATGAGATGTAATTAACACATCTTTTTATGTGAATAGTGATTCTTGAAAATTAGTTAGCTTATTTAAATGAAATAGGCATTTACTTTGAAAGTTATGATTGCTTAGTAGGTCAAGTAACATTATGACTGAATATCACTTTCAAAAATTGGTGTCAAATTAATTAATTTTATTGTATTTATGAAATGTAAATTAAATTGTGTTACTCATATGCTCTTAGCATTGGACACTAGTTTTACCTACAAGCTGATGGCAAATAAATAATAGTAAAAAATAAAAGTGTACTGTTTAATCAAATATTTTGAGTAATGAAAAACTATCATCTAGAACATTGCTTCATAACCTTTTTCAGGTCGTAAATTATTTTGAGACTATGATAAAAGCCACGGATGCTATTCCTGGCAAATTGCACATACACATAATCGTACATGGAGTCATAGATTTATGGACGTTTTGAAGGCTATCCTCAGACTTAAGGTTAAAAAATCCTGATCCAAATTAAAGCAGAAATAACCAATTTTACCAATAATTTGATTTTAATATATAACTCTATATTTTTCATAAAATGATATTTCAATTTGGAGCTGAAAATTGCAATTTGATTTATAACTCTTACTGGCAATATGATCTGGGCATATAAACTCTTCAAATCTCAATGGTCTCACTTGTAAATTGGAGATGATAATCATTATGTCACAAGATTACTGTATTTCCTTTGATATATATCCAGCACAGTAGCTGTCACAAAGATATTTAAGAAATGTTCACTTATTCATTCATTCATTTATTCATTTTTTTGATGTATTAATAAGATTGCTCAAAATCTCTTGATTACTTTATGGTTATGCAATTATGTTCAATAGAAATTTATGGAATGTTCAGTTTGTACTAGGTTATGCTAAATGCACACATAGATGATTAAGGACGAATCCCTGCTCCAAAGCTCTGTACATATAGTACAGTGGCATGTCAGGGGGAAATTTCAACGTATTATACGAGATACAAGAAATGGGCATAAGTTCATATGGGAGCCCATACGATAAAAGGAGGAGTGTAATGGATACCAATGATTTGTGGAAGGATCCATGGTAGAGATAATACCTAAGTGAGACCAATAATATTAGTAAAATAAACTTTCTAATTTCTTACTGTATGTTGATTATTTTTCTAAATACCATATGTGCTATCTAATTTGATCCTTAAAAAATCTCCATGAAGTGTATATCCATTTCCTTCTTAAAGCTACTCACTTAACGGATGGGGCTACCAGGCTGAAATAGAATGAACAAAATCTCAAGTGACGTACGGTAAATCAGTCACTGAGTTTGAATTAGCTTTGATTTCAACCCTGCGTTCCTTTACAATTAGCTGAAGAAAATTGGAAGAGCATTTCAGAAAGGGCAAGTGTCTCCAACAAGTGCATAGAGTCATAGAATGACTTATATAAGGAGAACTGCACAGAATAACATTAATAACAATCATAAACACAAATTTTAATAAATTGCAAAACATGAACAAGAGGTAATACCACATAATATCAGGACTGATCAGTTATTTTTAAAAAAAGGAAAAGAAAAAGAGCAAGAAGTCATAAGTGAATTACAAATGCCCAATTTGTGGATTATAGGTCTAATGGGACAGGAGCTAGTTTAGGTGTGGGAAGATGATGCATCCAGGGTAGAATAAGGACATCCAGGAGGCATTAGTCCAGAGATATAGTCAAAACTAGAGATAACCTATGGTTAACATTAGCTTAAAGATAGCAATAAAAATCATTAGAGTATATAAAAACACCCAGTCATATAGAAGGAACATGGCATTGAACTATGTTTATTTTGACCAAAAAAACACCTATACTCTAAAAGATATACATTTATAAATTAATACATTTATAAATTAATTAAAAATTATTTTATATTGCCTGTTTGCAAGCAAAATGTAAAAATAGACATTTTAGCTAAAGAAAATAAATAAATAAATCTTTGGTTCAAAGTAAAATTGACAAATTAACATGTTTACTCAGTGAAACTACGTTCAAGAGGGGAACTTTCTATAGATGAGTTCACTGAAGTTCATATTAGAGTAAGTACTAACTAAAATAAATAAAACAAAAACTAACAACAACAACAAAAAAAACCTCCCTGTGTTTTTTAAATGTTTTTATTCGGGTACAGTTGACACACAACATTACACTAAGTTTGAGGTATACAACATAGTGACTCAACTTCTCTGTATGTTATGCTCTGCTCACCACAAAAGTAGCTACCATCTGTCATCATACACTAATACAATACCTTTGATTGTATTCCCTCTGCTGTGCCCTTTATTCTGAAGACTTACTCATTTCATAACCGGAAGTCTATCTCCCTCTCCCTTTCACCCATTTTGCCCATCCCTTTCCCCTTCCTTCTGGCAATTGTCAGTTTGTTCTCTGTGTTTATAGGTCTGATTCTGCTTTTTATGTGTTTGTTTATTCATTTCCTTTGTTTTTTAGATTCCACGTATGAAACTCCCCATATTTTTTTTGTTGGGAATTTAAACTAAGATGGGGAGAGATGATAGACTGCTTTTTTGGTTTTGTTTTTTGATCACTTGTGCCCAAATTTCTCCAGATGATCCTATTGATATTCTCATTTATAAGTCTCTTATGATATTTTCTAAGTTCTAACTTATTTTTCAGAAAATCTGGAGGTAATATCCGGAGGCTGAGAGATTTGGACTCTTTCCTAAAAATATAGTCCCTTAGTAGAATGTTCTATTACAAGACAGTTTTGTTAACAAGCCTGCAATTCCCATCTTGATAGTTTTATTAAAGGTTAAAGGAGATCATGTGAATAGACAGTTTTGATTTTCCCATTGCATTTATTTTCAAACAATCTTAATATTATAGCAGTCAACATCATCGAAACACAGAGACATAGATGACTTATAAAAAAGACATTTTCTGTAATTACATGGTTAGCCTCATTCAGACTTACTAATCATTTCAGATACATGTGTAGGTCCATTGATCACAAACTTGCTGCACTAGTAAATGAACAGATGTACAGTTATTAATCTTGGATAGGATCCACATGTAATTTCAATCGAGATCAGATAAGGCAATGAGAACGTGGCACGGCATCCTGTGTTTAAGATTTCAGAAATGTCAGGGCAAGAGAGATGCATGCCTACAAGTACGAGGAAGGGAAATCTGCATAATCAATTTTTTCTTTTCTATTAATTTTTGAGTTCGTAAAGCAGAATTCTCATCTGATAAGTAGTTCAAATATATGTGTACTGCCTGGACCCTTGCATGTTTGTGAATGTATGATTTGCATGTCTTCCAATGCATGATTCTTCTAAGGTCTCTCAAAATTTTACCTTCCAACTTTCAAGTTTTCCCATGGTTTTGATTGTTTAAACACAGGGAATGGGGGTGAGGGGAGAAACGTGGGGAAAGATGGTTATCCCATTAGTGCATAAGAGAAGGAAGTCCAAAACCAGGTTAGAGAGATATTAAGCAAAGGCCAAGTGGAACTATTCATGAGGTTATTAAAAAGGATAAATAAAAAATGAAGACCACAACAGCAGAAATAAAGACACTCTTATGAGAGATTAATATTTCAAATATGAGGTTGGCTGCAGAGGTAGTGTGGTAAGTACAATGCTACGTGCCCAGAAAACCCCAAAAGCTAGCTTATTGAAAACATGTTGGGTGTGCCTTTATAATAGAAATAAAATCAACAGTGTGGTTATGGGCAATATTAAATATTCGAACTTGGAAACACTTCTAATAATGACACTCATTATCTTCTTGAGTCTTAACAGAGCTAAGAGCTGGTCATATGTTTTAATTATGAGCAAATAACCTATAGAATGTAACTTATTTGCAGCTTTGATTTTTGGTTTTTCAACAACCTGTTTATAGCACAGTAAATTTGTGGTGAGACAAATGAATGGCAAAAACTGGAAGAAATTTGACGTTTAAAAAAATGATTTGATGCTTTAGATACAAAGCTAATTCCACCTTTAACGATTTCTTTCATTTATGTGTTTTTAATCTTTCTGCTAAAATAGTCCCCACTGAGATTCATGATTAGTGGAATCTAATTCTAAGGGAAGAAGTCGGGGAGATTAATTTGTGTGGGACCATCACCCTGGGGAATCTCAGTGGCAGGAAGTCCAAGTTGAGAGGTAAGTTGTTTATCCCCAAAGACCAAATGTTCTATTTCAGCTTTTTGGCTACTTAATAGGAAAGGGACTGTGCATGAAAAGAAGGAGCCAATGGGTGATAGACATTTGGGAGGGTATGTGCTATGGTGAGCGCTGTGAATTGTGCAAGACTGTTGAATCACAGATCTATACCTCTGAAACAAATAATGCAATATAATTTAAGAAAAAAAAAGAAGATAGCAGGAAGGGAATAAGGAAGGGGGGGAAATCGGAGGGAGAGACGAACCATCAGAGACGATGGACTCTGAAAAACAAACTGAGGGTTCTAGAGCAGAGGGGGGTAGGGGGATGGGTTAGCCTGGTGATGGGTATTAAAGAGGGCACATTCTGCATGGAGCACTGGGTGTTATGCACAAACAATGAATCATGGAACACTACATCAAAAACTAATGATGTAGTGTATGGTGATTAACATAACAACATTAAAAAAAAGGAGCCAACACATGTTATGTGTGTGAATGAATAGATAGGTAACTATAATTTGATATAAATTAATAGAGCTTGGCCATCTAATGGTAAAGTTAATCATTTGATAACTATTGCTTTCTACTTGAGACTCTGAAAATCTGCTAAGAAAATAAGATGTGAAAGTCTCCAAAGTTTCCTAATAGACAACGAGCAGTAACTGTGGAAAGCTTTATTTACACTTATATGTAAGAAATGTAAGAATGACAAATAATCAACAATATATATGAATAATAATATTCTGTCTGTGTAAAGGTGCCAGTTGGTGTTTAGAGCTAGCTAACATTATGTGAACACACCCATTCTCTCCCTGCAACTACCTCCCCGACCCCAGCCCCAAAAAGGAAGGGGGTAATAACTAAAGGTTTTCACATATTAAGTGTAGAGTTTCTTTTGAAGAAACATAGAGACAAGTTTACTGAGTTTGGCTGATGAAGGATAAGGTTATAGATTGGGAGGATATTAGTAAACTAGCTAACTAGCTCAGTTTTATATATTACATTGTCTCCTTATTAGTAATTAATAGACTTTGTTTTGTCTCTTTGATGTGTAATCACTACATTTCATCCAGTGAAAGATGCTTTTGCCCTCTATAATTGCACATTATAAAGCATTCCCATGAAATTCACTGGTGTATAAATAGAACTTAATTCTTTCAGACTTAAACTTTGGTATTTATATATTCAGATCAACAGATTTCCAATATTCTAGGTGATATTTAATGCACTAAATATCTATGGAAGAGCATTTCTTCAGCATCCAGGTCCATTAATTTTTTTAATTTATAATTTTAAGACTTTTCAGGCAAGCCTAGCTCCTTATCTTTTATAACTTCTTTTTTTTTAAGATTTTATTTATTTATTTGACAGAGGAGACACAGCGAGAGAGGGAACACAAGCGGGGGAGGGGAGGAAGGGGAAGCAGGCTTCCCGCTGAGCAGAGAGCCCGATGCAGGGCTCGATCCCAGGACCCTGGAATCATGACCTGAGCTGAAGGCAGACGCTTAACGACTGAGCCACCCAGGCACCCCTCTTTTATAACTTCTTTAAAGAAAAAAGAAATCCTCAATGCTTTCAACTCCCATTTTGATCAGCAAGTTCTGTTTCTTATCTTTCCTCCATGTTCAGGGGCTCCTGGTCATGAAGGTACTGCTTAAAGAAGTCTGAGCCCTGGTCCTGATCTCAGGGTCGTGAGATGGAGCCCCATGTGGGGCTCCATGCTGAGCATGGAGTCTGCTTGAGATTCTCTTTCTCCCTCTGCCCCTCCCTGCCTCTCACTTTCTCTCTCTCTAAAAAATAAATAAATAAAATCTTAAAAATAAAAAAAAAGGAAGTCTGAGACCTGAACTGTCTACAAGTAGAAAAGCTCCCAAAGGCAAGAACAGCAATGGTCTCACCTATTCAGCTGGCAGAGAAGACAGTGCATACCCAATAAACACTGCAAAAAGAAAACGAAAAGGATATTTTCCATTTGTTTCACTTGAAATTCCACTCAGTAAACCATACAATTATAAAATTAAAAAATTAAAAAAGGAAAATTGCAATCAAGACTCCACAAACAGCTGACTAATGTAAATATTTTAGGCAGAATGACTCCCAGAGATCCATTGGAGCACATCAATTGTGTTGAATGGTGGTTTATTTGTAGTTTGTTTCCATTCAGCCTCTTAACTGAAAAATTGAAATGCCTAGTTTGACAGTAGAGAGACTCATGTAAAATTTGGTATATACTTGAATGTTACAAAATCAAGGTATGAATTTGTGTTGTTAATTTTGTTGAGACATGGGGTCTCACTAAGCTTACACTGAAAGAGTCTCATTTATACAGACATAGTCAAAATGGGTACAATCTTCTATTTTTGTAGCTATGTAGTCCAGTACTTCAGCTTTCTGTATAAACACATATAAACATGTGGCTCTGTAAACGTATGGCTTTGTAATACTCAGAAATTTTTTAATCTAGCAGGACTCCTTCGACAATTGTAAAGAACTTCAGTTAAATACGTATAAGAATGTTAGGTCATAAGGTTTGGAGATTCCAGTCTCCCATTGTTAGGATAGACTGTTGGGTTTTACTGAAACCATATTTCTCTAAAAATAGTAAGGAGACTTTAAGTTTAATTGAAATAATGTGTTAGTACCCAGTAAATGTTACAAATAAACTTTTAGGAGAATTTCTCCTTATATTACTCCTTACCTCTGTAAAAATCTTAATTTTTCAATATTACATTTATTGTTCTTCCCTTGAATTTTTTTCTCTCTAAATTTATCAATTTTACAATAAGAGAGTCATTTCAGTGGGAATGAAATTTCTGCCCTCTTTTCAAAGGAGATTTAATTAGGAGAAAAGAAACAAGAGTGCAAAAGAAGCATGTCTGGTTATCTTATGTTTAACTCATGCTATTGGCTAGCATGGGGATGAGGCCAGTCAGTAATCATTATGCTCCTTAGAGCAGACCATGGCAATTGATTTCCATTATCTAGTGAGGCATCTATGCCCATGCACACTTTTCAGATTTTAGAGGACACAGGCTCTTAGGCTGAAAACTCTAACTTTAAAATAAATCACAAACACCAGTTAAAAGATGCAGAATCTGAATGATTTCAAATCTCAAAAATATATATAATCTTTCATGTTTATATTTAATTAAATTTAATTTTAATTTAAATTAAACTCCTATCTAGTTTTTATGTGTTTTAAAATTATCAGTTGAAATCATTGATTGTAAATCTTTCTTACCATAATATCATGATTTAAATCCTTACATTTTGTACATACCTAATGATAATATTACCCACTAACTTAAATTAGAATATTTTAAACGTATTAATATATTCTTCACCTACTTGGTTTTTTCACTTTTATGGGATTAATTTTGTTTGCCTATTCTTTTTTTTTTTTAAGATTTTATTTATTTATTTGACAGAGAGAGACACAGCAAGAGAGGGAACACAAGCAGGGGGAGTGGGAGAGGGAGAAGCAGGCTCCCCGCTGAGCAGGGAGCCCGATGTAGGGCTCGATCCCAGGATCCTGAGATCATGACCTGAGCCGATGGCAGACGCTTAACGACTGAGCCACCCAGGCGCCCCTGTTTGCCTATTCTTAAAACATATCATGGTTTTTGAGATAAAAGCACTATATTTCGATGGTAATCATATTGCAACACACAAATGTATCAAATCTACATGCCCCACACCTTAAAAAAAAACTATATTTAGCCCTTTAGTTGAAAGATGTGGATGAAACTGGAGGGTATTATGCTAAGTGAAATAAGTCAGTCAGAGACAAACAATGATCATATGGTTTCACTTATATGTGGAATCTAGGAAACAGTGTGGAAGATCATAGAGGAAGGGAATAAAACTGAGTGGGAAGTCATCAGAGAGGGAGACAAACTGTGAGAGACTCTTAACTCTGGGAAACAAACTGAGGGTTGCTGGAGGGGAGGTGGGTGGGGGGATGGGGTAACTGGGTGACAGGCATTAAGGAGGGCACGTGATGTAATGAGCACTGGGTGTTATATGCAACTGATGAATTATTGAACACTACATCCAAAACTAATGATGTACTATATGTCGGCTAATTGAATTTAATAATTTAAAAAAAGAATTTAAGTAATAATTTAAAAAAAGAAACTTTAAAAAAGTATAGATCATGTACTACTTTTTAAAGAACTTGGACCTTGTTCATACTGTGGGAACGAGAAAGTTGCATAGGATGCAGTTAGTACTACCATAGAGGAACTTTGGAACAGAATGAGTCTTAACAAAAAGGAGAACACTTTGATATTGTTAATTGTAAATTGTAAGTGTAGGTCTATAATTTTTCCTTAGCAAAAAACTAAGATATTGAGATGGCATCCTGAAAAATCCTTTGGGACTACACAGCAAAATCCTTGGTTCTTAATATTATGTCCCATGTGCAAGTCCTCTCTGCTTTAAGTTTAGAGAAATACATCTAAATGATTTAAAGCTTATAAATGCACATTTACCTTTAATGTTAATGATATCATTCTGATGAAGGAGGTGGGTAATGAATATGGATGCTTCCATTACATATTGCATATGTACATACATATGTACATATGTGTTTACAAAGTAAACACGAATGCAGGAGTGAAGTTGTTAAGAATTCCCCCCACACCCTGATAAATTCTGTTTTAAGTGGCTTTGTTCGACTGCCTACAAACTTATTTCATTCTGTCATCACCTCTACATTCTTTCATCCTACCTGACTGACATGCTAACACTTGGAGAATGGTGGAGATATTTCAAATGGAGAAAAATGTACAGTTTGATTTTTAAAAAGGTATTTAAAATGTACGCATTTTCTTGACCCATTATTATCTTTCAAAACATTATCTTTCATTAAAAATGGATGCCTAGTTTTGTATATTTATGGTACCTAGTGAATAATAAAAAGCTATGACTCACTTACTAGACATCATGCTAGACAATTTCAAATTCAAACCCCTGCAACACTCCGTGTAGGATAAGGCATGATGGAAGCAGAAAGGTTCAAATTCTTCCCTATGCCTCTGGTAGCTGCTGGCAATTGAGGTGCTGCGGAAGTGCCTAGAGATCATCTGGCTGGCTCTATTGAGAAGGAGGCTGACCTGGACTATCGGCTACCCAAGCAGCCTCTTGAACTCAGAGCTGAGCTCGTTCACTGCGTCTCAGTTAGGCAAAAAACGTGTGGGGCCAAATGGGCAGTATCAGTACGACTGTTCTATGTTAACTATTCTATTCTAAAGCACATAGCATGACTAGCTAGTTATTCTTCCTCCAGGAGGAACTTTAGAGTCAATGTCCTGGAACAATGCAATGTATGATATTTTTTTTTTAAGATTTTATTTATTTATTTGACAGAGAGAGACACAGCAAGAGAGGCAACATAAGCGGGGGGGGCGGTGGGAGAGGGAGAAGCAGGCTCCCCACTGAACAGGGAACCCGATGCGGGGCTCCATCCCAGAAGCCTGGGATCACGACCTGAGCCGAAGGCAGACGCTTAATGACTGAGCCACCCAGGTGCCCCAATGTATGATATTCTGATACGGGTGCTCCTTCTCTCTGGATATGAGACCAGTTGTGAAGGAAGTTACCTCCCTATCTAGCATCATCATGTGTGAGCCCTGCAGGTTACCTGCAGTGCCCACTCCTTCCGGGAGGCTTGTGCAGATAGGCTACTGATGCCCCCTACCTGTTTGATGCCACATGAAGCAGGAAGATACGGTGTGAAAAAAATGATTTCACAGGAAGAATATGAATTTCTCATCAAACAAACTTAATTATTGGCAGGGGGACCAATAATTTGCACAATGGAACTCAACATCTGGAATTCTAATTTTCTTTGGGGAATGTCAGTACTCTAAACTCTCTTTTTTTTTTTTTTTTTTTTTAAGTCCGAAGGTGCTTATATCCTCCCCAGATTTCCCATACTATTATTTAGCGGATCAGCAATAATATGTGCTGTAAGACATCATGGTCCAACATACTTATTTTAATTGAACTGACTTTTTAAAAGTCCTTTTCCACTCTCCTTTTCTTGTTCTACTTTGTCCTTTTTCCAACACCAGGTGATTTATACCTCCGTTATCTGATCAGGCCTGACTTTCTGTGGAAAGAATGAAGGTTAACAGCATTTTCTCTCTGACTTTTCTGTATCCTCTGTTACCAAATTTCATCTATTGGTGGATGACACGTTGACTTTTTGACTAATAAAATGTTAAATGTAGAATCACTGACTCTTCTATAATAACATATGTTGTCTTGTTGTTTTGGGGAAACATGAGAAAGAGTTCATGGAATAAATGAATATGAATTTTGAATGTTTATGGAAAAAAAACTCTGAAGATGTGGGAAAATGACTAAAGAAGGAAAATATGAGAGGCCAAGTTGGCTTGGAAAGGTAGAAGATGTGATCTTGAAAAACAATTTGGATTTGATGTAAGGAACCATAATTTTCCAGCTGGTACAGAAAGCATTATTCTAAGTAATCAAAGACAAAAATATTTTGCCAAAAGGATCAGGGTAAACACATTGTATATTGAAAGAATGGGAAGAAGTGAGCGTTAATAAGAGTGGATGGCTAGATCCAAAGGTGAGATGTCTCTCTTTTTTTTTAAAGATTTTTCTTTATTTCTTTATTTCTTTATTTGAGAGAGAGAGAGAATGAGTGAGAGAGAGCACGAGAGGGGGGAGGGTCAGAGGGAGAAGCAAAGTCCCCACTGAGCAGGGAGCCCCATGTGGGACTCAATCCCGAGACTCCAGGATCATGACCTGAGCTGAAGGCAGTCGCTTAGCCGACTGAGCCACCCAGGTGCCCCGGTGAGATGTCTCTTAATCCTTGACTAGTGTCAGCCCAGACTAGTGTCTGAGCTGGCTCTCAGAAATTGCTCTCATTTTTCCAATCTGCCTAAACTTCCACTTTTATTCAGGGACTGAGTCACAACAACCCTGGTGATGACCAACCATATGCTCTATTCTCGACCCTTCAATGTAGTTGTCAAATTATTAAACATAAATAAGTACAAATTTAGAGCTGTCATTAAAAAGTACCTTAGAGATCAACAGGTTCATATTTTATGGATCAGAAATGGGGATACAGAGGGGCGCCTGGGTGGCTCAGTTGGTTAAGCGACTGCCTTCGGCTCAGGTCATGATCCTGGAGTCCCTGGATGGAGTCCCACATCTGGCTCCCTGCTCGGCAGGGAGTCGGCTTCGCCCTATGACCCTCCCCCCCTCATGTGCTCTCTCTCTCTCATTCTTTCTCTCTCAAATAAATAAATAAAATCTTTAAAAAAAAATGGAGATACAGAGGGTTGAATGATTTGCCCAAAACCACTAGATGCAATTTTAATATCTAACACTTTCGTGCAGTTTTATGCCTTACTCCTCATTGGTAACTACATACTCTTGTGATTTCTATATCCACCTCTGTGAAATATTACCTGTTCTTTATGAGCAAACACCTTTTGAGATGTCACTAGACAGGTTTACGGGCCAGAGTTGGATCATGGCAGAACAGGGTCTAACATAGCCCTAGCTATGTTTACCACATTGTATTTCCTCCCACATCTACAGCTTGAAGAAAGCAGTGAAAAAAGCCTGGCAGGAACAGATATACTACTGCTCTTAGTATAAGGTGAGAGTAACTGAAGTGTTTTTTTTTTTTTTTTATGTAGCAATCATCTAACATTATTATATGTGCTGTCCAATGGCAATATCAAGGATTTAACTCATTTGTTTAACAGAAAAATTTTCAGCAGAAGTATGAAAAATAGGCTACAACTGAAATGGAAAGTTTATTGCTGAATTATATTACCCAAAATACCTATGTGGCCCTGTGTGTCCCTCTCTCCCCAAATACCAGCAGCTCTATAGAGTACGAAACGGTAAGTAAAACACAAGATTGCTCTCTGCCATCTAGAAAAGACAGGCTTATCAATATGTTAGATAATAGAGAGCCCAGAGCAGGGAGTGATTTGATGGAAAAAGTTTAGTTATAAAACATCTCCCATACTTCTAGAAATTTAGTAGGTCTTCAGGGGCCAGCAGCGTTCCAGGTTTCTTCTGAGAATCTAATCAAGCTTATTTCAGGACTTCCAAAGGGGTTGAGTGAGAGCATATATCAGCATCCCCTTGATTTTTTTTTCCCTTTGAAATAGGCTAGGAAGCTCTCAGGTTATAGGGTGCCTGGGTGGCTCAGTCTGCCTTCGGCTCAGATCACGAACCCAGGGTCCTGGGATCCAGCCCCGCATTGGGCTCCCTGCTTGGCAGGAAGCCTGCTTCTCCCTCACCCACTCCCCCTGCTTATGTTCCCTCTCTCGCTATGTCTCTCTCTGTCAAGTAAATAAATAAAATCTTTTTTAAAAAAAAGAAGATCTCAGGTTACAAATTCAAGATCTCAACTATATGTTTCAGAATCCTTTGACTCTTATAGTCTATAAATTCAATTAAACATTTTCAAGTAAAATGCATGATACATTGGCTTGACGTTAACTCCAACTCTAAGGGTAAACTCCAATTAGGGAAGGTTTTATGTGTTAGTCAATTTAATTTGTCTCCTCTCCATTCCTTGTTACAGCTCTTCCAAATGATCTCTCCCAGTTGAAACTTCATATTTCTATTGTTATAGATATGAATCATAATGTACAATATTCTTATGGTTTAAAAACAAAAGAAGCAAAGAAAATGACAATATAGTAACAGTCTACTTAGTTTTGCTCATCAAGCTTTGTCTGAAAACCAGTTTCAAAGTCCAGATGAGCTCACCAGAAACCACTGATGAAAGGACATGTATGTGTCCAGTTAGGAAAAAACAAACACACAAACTGTAAAATGATATAGGCGTTCAAATGAAATGAATGGCTAACATGCTGAGTCCTATCTTAACTGTGTCTTAACTTTATCTGTTTCTGTTTGTATGTGCATGTGATTCTCCAGGGCAAAAGAAGGACTAGAAAAGGAGAAAAGAAAAGAAAAGGATCAGAGCTGTAGGTCACAGTGAAATCGCAATGCTCCTCTTAGTATGGAGATCAATTATAGACAACTGCAACCATGTAAATGATATTATAGAAACATTAGCATGTTGAAAATGCTGGCAAGAAACTAAAGGTCTGGTCTGTATTTGTACTTCTCTATGCGTGTTTGTGTGTTAAATATTCGGAGGAAATAAATTATTTAAATCTAACTCTATCTGGCTACTTTTTCTCCCCTCTCCGACTTTTTTGGCAATAAAGGGATTCAAATGAATGTAGCTAGTTGTTCTAAGCACTTTAAAGCAGATATTTAAAGTCTAAAAAAAGTCTTTCAATTACTGTTTTAAAAGCGGAGAGCATTTTCTTAAAAAGGAATAATGATTGAATACATTTCTCATCAAAGTGAAGGATTAATAGCAGCGACTAAAAGTTTCTACAAAGTTTTACACAGTGTGCTGCAAAAATTCATTTCCCTCTTTTTTTCTCTCTGATGTTTTGGCTCCTTGCCCTTTATACAGCTAACACATTTAGTTTTGTCATGTTGGGGAAAGCACAGGAGATCATTTTATACGTGAACTAATATTTGTGGAAAAGTATATGCTCTCTTATTGTCCCACAGTAAGAGTAGTATATGGTCTTTTGTTTTTGTTTTTTTTTAAATGATGGATCTAAATTGCACGTAATTTATATTTATTGTTTATGTGATTGGTAGAATTTCATCAGTGAGCTGAAAATTTTCAGTCTCATTAAAATATTTAAGCATTCCCTGAGAAATTTAGACAAGCTCACTGGACACTTTAAAGACTTTTATATGGTCTCTGTGATTTACTAGCCTCAGATAATTACTTTTAATTAAAAGCAGATGGACTTTCAATACAATGGATGGGAAAGACATTTAGCTAGAAAAAATCTGAAGAAGTAGTACTTCTTAACTATACAAAGTTTTATATCTATGCATTTAAAAATATGACCATATTATTCAAGTTTTTGTACATAAAATTCTTATGTGAGAGAAAATAATTTATTTCACTAGCTGTGCAATTAAAAGCTTTCTCACAGTGAGACAAAACTTCTTTCTGATTAAAGATGTACCAATTTAGAAGAGATGATTTTTAAGACTACTTTGGTGTTTCCAAAGATTCTATTGTTTAATCTGCCAAGAAATTCTGCTCCTACATCAGTAGAAATTTTAAAACTCCAACACAACCATACTATTTCCTCAATAATAGCAAGGGAATTAACTTTAATGCAGTAAATTCATAAGAAACTCCTCTGATAAAAAGATGCTTCTCAGTCCTATTATTTAATTGATCTTTTTGGAACAGTTCATTTGTACTCCAGAAAAAAAATAATTAGATGGGTTATTAAGTTCTTTCAAGTGTATGAAAACAATGGTGACTAATACCCAGATATCCTTTTATGAAAGCCTTTTGTATTTGAACCGTCTAAATTTTAATCTCTAATAGGTGGTTCTAGGCTTACTGTTATTATTATTTTAAGCCTTAAACTTCCTTAGTAGCATTGAAATAAATTTGATTTAAATTCCTTTTATTCATTTAAGATTGCATGAAATGGATTTTACTTGCACAATGTGAAATATGTTAAATTTCAAAGCATATACTTTACTCTTCATTTCCTGTTCAGTCATTTAGAGAAAGCCACACTGTGTGGCAGAAAAAACACCAATTGAGTAGTCAGGAGACACGGCCTCTAGCTATTTGACCTTGAATTAAACTTCAATTAACTTCTTGGTGCCTCAGGGTCCGTATCTGTTACATGAAGGAGTTGTCAGAGGTTGCAAATCGGCAGTCCTAGCTAGATTCAGCCCGCAGATACGTTTTGCTTGACCTACATTAAAAAAAAAAAATATGAATGAAAATGGCTGTATCAACTTACATCCATCAGCAGTGCCTGTGAGTCATACTCGCTCTATATCCTTCCCAATACATGATATTGTCAACCTTTTTTATTCCAGATATCAGTGTGTTTGTAATCCTATTTCATTATGAATTTAATTGCATTTTCCTGATGACTAATAAAGTGAAGCGTTTTTTTCATATGTTTCTCAGCAATTTGAATCGCTCCTTTTGTGAGGTGCCTGTTTGATTTTTTTGTCTTTTTTTTGGTTGTTGTTAAGTTGGATTTTTTTTCTTATTGATGTGTTAATGAGTTCTTTAGATATTCTGGATATGAGTCTTTTGTTGGGTAAATGAATTCAAAATGTGTTCTCCCATGCCTTTTCAAATCTTAAAGGTGACTTTAGATAAACTGAAATTCGTAATTCTGGTGAAGGTCAGCTTTTCAAACTTTACCTTGTAGTTAGTGGTTTATTTAAAACATTTTAAAAATATTTGCTTCCCTTAAGTTTATAAAAATATGTTCCTTTGTTATCTTCTGGAAACTTCATCTATAAAACATCTTAATTGGGCACCTGGGTGGCTCAGTTAGTTAAGCGTCTGCCTTCAGCTTGGGTCATGATCCCAGGGTCCTGGGACTGAGCCCCGCATCGGGCTCTCTGTCAGCCAGGAGCCTGTTTCTCCCTCTGCATCTGCTTCTCTCTCTCTCTCTGTCAAATAAATAAATAAAATCTTTAAAGATAAATAAATAAAAATAAAACATTTTAATTGATTTAGTACGTGCTCTGATTCAGGTAATCTGATTTCAAGGTATGTACCTGGAAGAAGTGCATACATTTGTGTACCAAATAATACGTGCCAGAATGTTTATAGAGTCATTTTATTCATAGTGGCCAAAAATTGGAAATACTTATTGATCAATTGTAAAATGGACTGGGATATATTCATACAATGGAATAGTATATAGCAAGGAGAAAGAACGAACTACTCTTACATCCATCAGTATGGGTGAATCTTACAGATAGAAAGTGAAAGAACCATGCGTAAAAGATCAAATGCTGTGTGATTTTATTTATATAATATTCAATACTAAGCAAAACAATTATAATGAATGGTCACTGAATAGTGGTTACCTTTTAGAGCAGGAAGGTTAATGCTGGGGGAATAGATCAAGGGAGGCACCAAAAAGATACCTGGGTGGCAGAGAATATTTTAAATTTGGATCTGGGTAGTGTGTGTACAGGTCTGTACTCTTGGTAAAATCCACCAAGTTGTGCACATGAGATCTGCCTTTCTAGTCATTATTAAATACTAAGGAAGAAAATGCTTGTCGGGGCTAATATTTTAGGCATATATACAGATTATAATACCACTGATATGTGGAATAGAACTAGAATACTAGTCCAGAGTAATTTCTACTAATCTATGTCAACATTTCCATAAGGTTTCTAACCAGTCTCACTTCGAATTTTCCTGCACGATAAAAGCAGATTAATCTTAACAAAATACCTGCTTTCAAACATATAGCCTGCATTTTTAGAAGTCTTTAATGATTTCCCTCCATCTAGACAATAAACCGCAAATCTTAAACATTTGAAGTATCTGTAACTTGATGCTGGGTATGTGTGGGAGCTCACCAACATATACTGGGAACTGATTACCTATCAGGTGCATTGAAGTGGTTACTTAGTGGATTTAACCCTTACATCAAACCTTTAAGTTAAATAGCATTATGTCATATTTCAGGTTAAAGATACTGAGTTTCTACACAGTTGGAAGTTAGTAATAGGCAGCAGCACCAGGATAAAAATCTAGTTCTCTGTGACTCCAAAACAAATACTATTTTTATTACACCATGTTGCCCTACAGTCACTTTATCCCCAATCTACTTTATCCAATTTCTCATCTTCCTAACCTCTTTATTCCTAACCAACTTAGTTCAAAATATGCCTCCCTCAATCAATCCTTTTTTTTTGCATTTCTTTTTTTATTGTCTTATGTTAATCACCATACATTACATCGTTAGTTTTTGATGTAGTGTTCCATGATTCATTGCGTGTAACACCCAGTGCTCCATTCAGTACATGCCCTCTTTAATACCCATCACCAGGCTAACCCATCCCCACACCCCCCTCCCCTCTTGAACCCTCAGTTTGTTTCTCAGAGTCCATAGTCTCTCATGGTTCATCTCCCCCTCTGATCCCCCCCCTTCATTTTTCCCTTCCTGCTATCTTCTTCTTTTTTGTTTTTTTAACATATAATGTATTATTTGTTTCAGAGGTACAGGTCTGTGATTCAACAGTCTTACACAATTCACAGCGCTCACCATAGCACATACCCTCCCCAATGTCTATCACCCCGCCACCCCATCCCTCCCACCCCCCACCACTCCAGCAACCCTCAGTTTGTTTCCTGAGATTAAGAATGCCTCATATCAGTGAGATCATATGATACATGTCTTTCTCTGATGGAACTAGAGGGTATTATGCTAAGTGAAATAAGTCAATCCCTCAATCAATCTTATACTTTCTGATCTCCTAATTTTCCCTAATCCTGATTTCTTCCTTAAAGATGTGGAGTATTTTTTAAAACATTTGCTATCTGCATCTGTGTTATCCATTCTTTCAGATCACTTTGAAAGTCTACCTTTATTCTAAAGCTTTGCTTAACCACCACAATCTGAATACTCTTTCTCTCCACAGAAACCTTAACTGTAATTATTGCTGGGTACAAATCATACATTATGAATAACATTGTGATATTCCTTTCATATTTCCTTGAAATGTTATTTAAATTCAGGTTCCTTTTTTCTTTACTTGATGATTGTCTTATTTCCTTAATTATGTTGAAAGCTCCTGAGCACAGAGACAATGTTTATATTTTTTCATCTCCTCCCTCAGAAGTATTCAAGAATAATGGAGATTGAGTATGGTCTAGAAAAAGTACTGTAGCAGTTTGAATTTTACAGATTTAGGGTAAAAAATATATTTCATGGGGATCAGTTTTATATGAATACAATTACTTAGACAGATAAATACACGGAATATACATGATAAATAGATCAATAGCTTAGAGATTTTTCTAATGTATTAAAAAGCGATTCTTCTTTATGTCCCATTTACTTTCTCCAATTCACCCCCATATGTCCTTGCCTCCCTCCCTCCCCCACCACAGTAACTGGATTGCTCTTCTCAAGATCAACAACAAATCACTGGCCTCATCTTACTGGGCTTCTTCCTAATTTTCCCATCTGACTACTCTTCCTTTTGGAACATTATTCTCTAATTCCTTTTGGGAAATACTCTTGATTTTTTTCCCACTTCACTTACTACTCCATCATAGTCTCCTTCCTCCTCTACCTTAACTCTTAATGTTGGAGTTCATTCAATCATTTATTTATTCTTTTATTAAAAAATCCTTATTGAGCATCTACAGTGTGTTAGTCATATAGGCACTGGACACCCAACAATGAACGATTTTTTTCAACATCCCACTTTCGTGCAATTTTGATGAAGGGAGATAACCAAACAATAAAATGTAATGGGTGAGAAGTGGAGAAAAAGAAATCAAGGTAAAAAAGGTGAGAGGATTAGAGCTGGTGGTTACAGGACTAGCTAGATAATTTCTGGGGCCCAGGGCAAAATAAAAATGCAGGACACTTTGTTTAAATGTTAAGAATTTCAAGAGAGCAGTAGCAGAGCATTAAACCAAGTAATGGGCCCTTTTAATATTGGGATCCTCTGCAACTATACACATCACATGCCCATAAAGATGATCCTGAGTGGTTGCAGAAATCACTGAGGTAATATTTGAGTGAAAACTTGAAAGAGGTAAGGAATTGAAGCATATACATCTATAGGAAAAGAGCATTCCAGACAGGAGCAACATTAAGAGCCAAGATAGGAGGCAGGAGCACATTTGATGGATTCAAGCAACGGTGATTCAAGCAGTATCGCTGGCAGGAGCAGGGGGGAGATTAAATCCAAGATCTAAATGGAAGAAGATTAAATCCAAGATCTAAATGGGGGCCAGATCAGCTAGGGTCTCACCCGTCACCACAAGATCCCTTTTTAATCTGAGGAGCGTTTAAAACACAACTTAATTTTCCCCAGGATCATCTCACTTCTATGTTAAAAGCTAGATTTTCAGAGGGAAGAGTCAAAATAAGTGGGAGATAATGGTAGTTTGAAAGAATCCAGGTCGGAAATGATTGCAGGAGCAAAGATTAGGTAGGGAGAAGTGGCTGGATTTGGCATATAGTTTGAAGAACTTTGGTATTTTGTTTTAGGACTTCTTTTCTTCTCTATCTCTACATAATGTTACCCCAGTCTCATGGCCTTATATGGTATTTAACAGCTGATGGTCTCCATGTATATCTCCAATGCAAGCCAGACATGTCAAGTCCTGTCTGACATCTTCATGCGGATTTCTCATAGACATTTCAAATGTAACACATCCAATAAATAATCTAATAAATGATTTCCTCTCCCTAATTTGTTTTGCTTCAATCTTCCCTTTATCGGAAAATGGTATCAGCATTCATTCAGTTGTTAAGCTAGAAACCTTGATTCTTTTTCTTACCTAAGCCCCCACATCTAATTAATCAAAGGTCCTATTGCTTAAACCCAGAATAAAGATCTTAAATCCATCCACCCCATCCATCTTTCCTGACATTTCACTCATCCAAGCCACAGGCTTCCTGCTCCTAACTGTTCCTTCCACTTCTGCTCGTGCTGTTAGTAGCCGCTCAGTATTCAAGATGCAGATAAGATTGTATCTTTCTTCTGCTTTAAAACCCTTTAGTAGTTTCCCATTGTATTTTGCATATAAGTAAAACTGCTTGCCATGTTCAACAAGGTCCTGTATGATCTGGTCTTGTCCAAGCTCTCCTGTTCTGCCTCATGCTCCTCCCCATTAGCTCACTCCCTCTCCATTACCCACACTGCTCTCTGGGCAACTTCTACACAAATATTAACTTTGTAGCAGTAATAGTAATTGATAGCAGGTAAAAACTAAGAGGAATGATTTTTTCACAGATGTGTGGCCACATATTTAACCATTTAAAATACTTAATGGTAAGAAGAAGGCTCTCTTGGTCACCATTATATCACTAGCCAGATAAAGTGAGTACCACATTGTAGGTATACTACAATATGCATGATTGAATAAATACATGAAAAACAAGTGCTTGTTAATTCAAGTTCTAGTTCTTTCTGAGGCCGTAAATGTTCTATTAAGTGGAAGTAATAAACTTATTTTATGTCCAAGACTTTAAGTAGTTTGTGATACATTTTTCAAACACAGAGTAGTGTAGAAACTGATAATTTTCTTTTCTTTTTAACCTCATGAATGTCTAATAATCTCCTTAAACCATAGAAAATGTTTGCCATAGCTACAGTTTTCATTTCTGAACTTGAGAATAGTTCAAATGGCAAATTTGTACATAAAATATTTTAAAATAACTTTTTTTTCAGTTCAATAATTTTGGGATGCAAATAATACCTCTGAGGTTCTATGATATAGCAATAAAGTTATATAATGAAGAACTAGGGAAAAGACTGTCCTAAACATTTCAGAGCAGCCATTTATTTAATAATGTAGTATTGTAGTTTGGGAAATAATTTTGCATTTGTTTTGCAAAATTTTCCTCTCCATTTAGGTTCTTAGATACAAAAGAATACTGAAAGGGAAATTTTGGAAGTAAAACTGGGATAACATTAACATTGGTTTTCTCACGGTGGTGGGGAACAATGACTTATTGACCTTCAGTCCTTACCTACACCTCTATTAACACATACATCAAAACACTGGAAAGAGTCATAGGGCAACAAGACATTGGGTAAACCTAGGAAGGAATCATAGGGCAAAGACAATGTGAAATGAAAGTCACACATTTAGTTGTTGTCCATGATCACCTTATTGAATGGTGACTGTAGTTTCTGGCCTTTTCATGCCGCCAGGGGTCCTGAAAGAACCTGATGCATTGAACAGTAGAATATGGCCAGTCTCCACCTCTCAGAGATTCTACAAGACTCATTAGCAAACTGGGGTGATTTTGTGGACATGAATGCACTTGTGGGCCAGGATTGAAGACTTTCAGGAAAAGTTTTATCTTCAGCAAATTTTACCATGCCGACAGTACCAAAAGAACCTGAGAGTTATAATGGTTACAGTTCTAAGTGCTCTTGAGGAATTCACAATCTAATAGAAGATGTGATAAGCACACATACGATGCGAATATTGTTTAGTAAGTAGGATGTAAGATAGAAGAGCATCCAACCTAGTCTGGCAATAGTATCTTGAGCTCAAGAAAGTCTCTGTGATGAGATAATAATGATAAAAAAAAATAGTGTGAAGATAAAGAACAAAGACAAAGACAAGTGGAGGAGGAGCAGTGTATTCCAAATAGTGACAAACAACTTGCTAGATGGTGCCTTGGGTTGAGAGAATGTGACATGTTTGGGAAAGCCCATTTTCATGACAGGTTAGAATGTGGTAATATTATAAGATGGAAAAGAGTTTCTAAAAGATAAGATCTCATGATCAAGCCACCTATGCCTTATCTGAACATTCTTTTTTTTAGTGTAGGCCTAAGACACCATCTTAAGAATACTTCTCTTTTGGCTTTCTTAGAATGAGGCTCTTCTGAGAAATACCGTTGTCTCCAGCTCCCTACTTTGGAGAGCAGGTAGAATTCAAGCTACCGTAGTGTCTATAGGTCTTCATTGTTTCCCTATAACTCTGATAGTTTAAGTATTTCTTCCTACAGCGTCTCTATTCAAATACTAACAAGTCAGAACATACACTAAAAAGGATACTTTACTGTTGCAAAGTTGTAATAATAAGATTACACATTTCAACACCTAAATATGACACCTTTGAGAAAGAATTTCAATCTGTCTTTATTAAAGAATCATATGAGGGAAAAAAAAAAGAAATCTGAATTCCTCCTTTTAGGTTTCTCATGCCTTTTTGGAAAGTATGCTGCACTTTCATTGAAAATTATCCTTTAATCTTCAGTGAGTACAGATATTCTGTATCTCATTTATGCTTAAGACAATGCATCATGTTTGTTTTGTCATTAATACTAATCCTGCTTTGATTTCTTTGAACTGTTGGCAACAGGTAATTCAACTAAAGTCTTTTCTAGACAGATTTTGTTCTTTGTTGGATGATGAAATTTCTCTGGTGTTAACACCTAAAAAGACTGTCTACTTTCCCTTTCCTCTTCTAATTATTGGATATATTGTTAGACTGCATCCCAGAAACCAATTTAGCATTTGAGTTGAGGAAGAACATATTAATTTAAGCAGCTTCTAACCTGTCTTAAAAAGAAAAGTTCAAAAGACAATCAAAAAGTGAATCTAAATCTTCTAAGATTAAAAAAAAATAAAACATTGTTAGCAAATGGCTGGGTATGGATCATTCTCATTCATATGTCTTTTTCTTTATTTTATATGTATACTGTTGTGCTGTAAACATACTGGAAACTTCCAGTATAAAATATATTACAAATTAATTGTGTTCCTTGTTCAAATATCAATGATTTGGCAAAAATGAACAACGGTGAGCATAGATAAATATGCTTTTCAATTTTTCTAAAGCAGTCCTATTTACCAAAATAAAATTTTAATCAATTTCAGAATGAAATCTCTTTTATTCCTAAAAGTTTCCAGGCAATATATATTTGTGCAAACACTTGGCAAATTTCTAGATATCACATCTGGTAGGTGTGGATGAAATTCATTAAACTAAGTCCTCTAAGCATATACATTTGCCAAAGCTTTGATATGACAAGCACTTATTCCCAATGGCAGTCATTTATTCTTTGCCAGTTCGTAAGTGCTTCCTTCTAGCAGTGGATTGCATTTCCGCTGGCATTTGAAACTTTGGCGACCATGTCACTGTATATTAGAATCCATGTGCAGAGAGATTACTATCAATCCAAAACAGCAGAATGGAAGTTGCATTTTTCAGAAGCTGTTGAGCTAAAAGTCAACAGAGGACTCTTGGCTTTAGAGAGAGAATTCTAACAAGGGAAGGAAGTGCATGTATATGACTCAAGGGCGACTCTTGAGTATTGATTACAGACAAAAATAGGCTTACTTAAAAGGTCTTTTATTAGGGGGAAGATAGGAGTTAGACAGTCTGATAACAGAAAAACTTCTGTTTTCTGCTTTCAGGTCTCCCTATAAGCAACTGGAAAATGTTCCGCATTTGTCTTCAAGTGGACATGTAAGCAAACGGTTATCATGGAAGCTATTTGCAGATATGACTTAGGTGCTAGGAAGAAGGGTTGACAAGGAAATGATTCGCTTTAAAGTGATCCTAAACAATGAATACAAGATGCCCATTGTTAACTTGTCTTTCTTTCTCAGCATATGTTTTGAAGAGATTGAACTTCTAAGACTAAAGTAATAGATGCTTATAGAATTCTTTATTTGTAAGAACATTGTGATGAAACCTGCAGCAGATGGGAACAGAGACTATATATGTGTGTGTATGTATGCATATGTGTATGTATATTATGTATATGTGTATATGTATACTGATGCTAAACTGTAAAAAAAAATTTCTATCACTAGCCAATGATAAAAATAATTAAATTTTAGAATATATACCATCAGTGACCAAGTTCGACCCAGTCATTTTTTTACTCCAGAATGTACCCTGAAAGAGCATAAAACCAACTTGTCTCCATTTTTGTAAATAATGTCATCTTTTGTGTTCATTCTTTAAATTATCCCAGAAAAAAAGAAAAAAAAAGCTCTTTGGGCCTCCTTGCAGTTTGGTTACTTAGAAAAGTCATTACAAAAGCCTTTGTGATGCTGGTATACATATGTGTGTGCTTATTTGTTTGTATTTGATAGCTATGGTTATTTTATAGATTTTATTTATTTACTTGTCAGAGAGAGAGGGAGAGAGAGAGAGAGAGAGACTGAGAGCACAAGCAGGGGGAGTGGCAGGCAGAGGGAAAAGCAGACTCCCTGCTGAGCAGGGAGCCCAATGAGGGGCTCAATCCCAGGACCCTGAGATCATGACCTGAGCCGAAGGCAGACGCTTAACCGACTGAGCCACCCAGGCCTCCAAGCTATGGTTATTTTAAAATTAAAGGATGAGGAGGTTTTATGTGTGGCACACTGCTGAATTTTAACAAGTTAGTAATGCCTACTGTTGTCACCAGATGTGAAAAAGCTAGTTAAATAAGATTTGGCTTGACACATGAAGCACAATGCTATCATAAATTATGTTGGACTCACTAGAGAGATTTTGCTTATATCCAATGCCAAAATAACCAGTCATGTAAGTAAAGCAACTGTCAATTTAGTGAAAATGCCAGTCAAATTTGGTGTTTGCTTCAAATTATCTAGCATATTAAATAAAAATCTAGGGGCACCTGGGTGGCTCAGTCGTTAAGCGTCTGCCTTCGGCTCAGGTCATGATCTCAGGGTCCTGGGATCGAGCCCCACATTGGGCTCCCTGCTCGGCGGGAAGCCTGCTTCTCCCTCTCCCACTCCCCCTGCTTGTGTTCCCTCTCTCGCTGTGTCTCTTCCTGTCAAATAAATAAGATCTTTAAAAAAATAAAAAATAAAAAATAAATAAAAATCTAACCAAATCGAATTCGGTTACATATTGATGATGTACAGATCAAAACCCTCGCAAATTAATACAAGCATATAAATTGGCTGCTATGATGAAAATCATAAAGGTCCTAGAAATTTATATTTAGAATCTAGTCCTTGGAGAAATAAGTTATCAAGCCTGCCTCCACACTGGCTGGGTCAGCTTTGCCCGGGAATAGCTGTGTCATGTACCCATTTCTTAAGGGTCCAAGGAAATTATAGAGAACCACACAAGGATTTTTAAGCACCAGAGGTCATGTAGATACTGTATTAGTTACAAAATAGAAGAAAGACTTACACAAAAGTCAGAATTTTGTTTGGTGGGAAATTTCATTGAATGAATCGTAGATTCTGATTATTATTCGTTAGTAAGTCGGAAAGAACCATTTTAGATTTCTATCTCAGTTTTCAACTGAATCTCATTCTGGAATACATTTTACAGGGAAAAAAAAAACATAATAAACCATCTTAGATCTAGCATCCTAATACTAAATAACAGAATAGTTCAAAAAGTAAAAATTCTGAGAGAAATGTGATTTATCTAATTTCTTAAAATTAGCTAGGATTCTAATATGAAGTACCCCCCCATAAAGATAATGAGGCCTGAATCACTTACCTAGAGCTTTTCAATACTTATTTCATTGACTAAAAATCATTTTTAGTTTCTGTCTTCAAGCATCCCCAATTCCCTGCACTACAAAAATAAAACTTAGTTGACAGGTTGTGGGGAGGAGTACCTTTGAGTTCAGGAGGTCCTTCTAATCTAATTGGAAGGTACACATTGCTGGGAGTTGTGCTCTCCCGTGATGGAGTATCTGTGCTGCGGGTTGCGGCTTTCTTCCTCTGGCTGCTCATACTGAATATAGTTAAAGTTCCACTGTGTAAGAAGTCATACTCTAGCCCCGCTTGGAACATAAATTTACCTCCAGTTCTTCCAAGAAAATTAAGGACATGTGATTTGAACTAAAATAATTTTCTTACTCTCATAGCTATCAGTTCATCAAAATCTATTTTGTTCTCTGTTCTCTTCCAGTTTCAGATGAAGAAATCTTTCATTTCCCCTTAAAAGCTCGTACCTCTACCAGCATTTTGACTCAGTCTTCCAACAGTTTTCTCCATTCCAGGAGTTAAGCCCTAGTTTTCCAAGTTTTCCAGTTTTTGACATTTCACGCTGTATTTGCTACTTGCCCTAACATTATAAATGATCTGTTTTGTTTGTTTTACCTCGAATGACAACATTAAGCAAAACAAGAACAATTACCACAGAAAAGAACAACAATGACACCAAAATTCGGACACTCAAATTCTGAAAGGTATTTTGAGAATTAAATGACTTAATAAAAATAAAGCCTATAGGTCTGTGCTTAGCATATAGACAGTACTATATAAGAATTGTCTATATTGGGGCATCTGGGCAGCTCAGTGGGTTAAGTGTCTGCCTTTGGTTCAGCTCATGATCTCAGGGGCCTTGGAAGGAACGTTCTATTGGACTCCTGGCTCAGCTGGGAGCCTGCTTCTCCCTCTTCCTCCTCCCCTCCCCCTACTCATGCTCTCTCTCTCTTTCTCTTTCTCTCTAATAAATAAATAAAATCTTAAAAAAAAGAAAGAATGGTCTATATGGTTATAAGAATATGACACTTATTTTCTCTTTTAATTTAGTTAATCATGCAAATATTTTTTCACTATTACTAGTCTGCAGTAATGTAACTTAACACAGAATAAATTAGTTTGATGAGTGAATCTGAAGCATTCTAAGAATACAATTAATATTGATTAGAAATAATTTTCATTCCATCTTTATGTGTTTTCTTTCTTTCTTCTTTTAATTATTAAAACAAAGAAATAGAGTTGAGCTAACAGAGGAAAAGTTAACTAGGGAAATGTTGGAGAGATGCAGGATCTTGCTGACACAAAAAGAGAATGACCTCTTTTATGATCAGTTGAGGTGGTCAGGGAGCCTAGTCAGAGTCAAAGCACAGGACAAATCTCTCAGGGAAGCTTTGAAGATCAAATTAACTTAGCAAGGAAGAGCCAAAACCGCTCAGCAAAGTTACAAAAATAAGGCCCTAGATGAATAAAGTTAAAAATTATAGGGCGGCAGCAGCGGATTGCACAGAGGGGGGTCAAGATGAAGGCTCGAGACCTTCGTGCAAGAAGGAGGAGCTGCTTCACCAGCTGAAAAATCTGAAGGTGGAGCTGTCCCCACTGCGTGTCCCCAAAGCTCTCCAAGATCCCAGATGTTGGCAAATCCGTCACCCGTGTTGCCCCCGTCATCAGCCAGACGCAGAAAGAGAAACGCAGGAAATTCTACCAGGATAAGAAGTACAAGCCCCTGAAAGACACGTGCCATGCACCATGGGCAGAACAAGCATGAGGAAGAGCTAAAGACCAAGAAGCAGCAGCAGAACGAGAGGCTGTACCGGCTCTGGAAGTACCCGGTCAAAGCCTGAGCACAAACAAACTGGGGGGAAAAAAAATTATAGAGAAGCTACATATATATGTTGACATGCATGTGTATATATAGATTACATAATCTAAGTAGGCTCTTCAGACTTGTTTTGGTGTTTTCCTCCTAAGGAACAAATTTTTAGACACTGGTAAATATTACAACTACGAGGTTCTGCATAATAGGAGTTGGTACCTAGCTAAAGTATCTAAAATACTTCCCACTGATTAGTTTACACAGCTAAGTAAATGGATCCTCAAGGTTATAAATGAATATATTGTAAGTGGTGAAACATGTCATACATATCCACTAACCAATATAAATTGTGAACTCTTGTTTCTGCCCTGTTTACATTTGCCTTTTCGAAAAAGAATTGGGATGGTTTACACAGGCCTGTGGCAGATTAACTATGACCTTGCACTGAAGTGTGGGAAAGGAATAAACCCAGTAACTATGTTCTTTTCTTTTAGTTGAAAGATAGTTGTCTGCTTTCTCTTGTTTCTACTCATAGAAAAGTTCTTAGGAAGAAAACTCACAGATACCTTGTAGTCCAAGATAGCATGACTTCAAAATTTTTTCTCATATTATTAAATACCTTAAGTTCCTAATTGCTGAAATACATCCACACACTGGATGCTATGCTGCTGTGAAATGTTCAATAGAGAAAAATCCTACTGAGATAAGTTCAGCAGAGAATTTACTAGTTCAGTTCCTGGTAGGCACCCAGTTGATAGAGTTCAAAGGAGCCACAGAACACAGATCAGGACTCAACTTGGATGCATACTGAAAATTTAGCCATCAGATGAAATCAAGCTGGAACACACACCAATCTTCTTAACCTATGGGTGGCATTTTGAGATTGAAAATGACATGTAAAATTAACCGTTCAGGAAGTATCTTTTAAATATCATAGTTGATTACAAGCATAAGGCTTAGGAAAAACTGTCAACTGAAATCTAACCTGATTATTCTTTTGAAGTTTTTTGGTACATTAATTAACTAATCATCAGGAAATGAAATTTAACAAAGTTTTCTCAGGCATAGAATGTGTTGGATGGAAGTTCTAGGATATTCACTACTATATTCATTCTGATAGTGACCAAGGACAAGAAGGGAAGCAAATTCAGGAGCAAAGCTCTCAGTGATAGATTTGTAAGCTCAGGGAGGATCTCATTCCAGGGATTCCACACCAAGTTGCCTAGGACTGGAATGCTCATAACACAAATATGGCTTTTGTGCCTATGTGTAGGAGGCATGAAATTATTGAGAAAGCAGTATCTTGTCTAGGCCCAGTTTCTCACTGGGCTTAGTAGGAACATGGGACACAGGATTTCACTACAGAATTTATTTCAGTACAACAAGTATGTTTTATCACTTACTATGTACAAGGCAAGTGATGTAATAACAACCTGATTTCAGCCATTAAGGCTTTTGACTCTTATATCATTACTGTTCATACCAAAGAAATATACCATACATACCATATTTGGGGAATGCATCCCCCATATTAAAAGACATTTTGCAGAAGAAAACAAAACAAAACAAACAAAAAAACAAAAACCTTGCCTAGTAAATATTCATGGCTTGGCGGTTAGTTCTGGCAATCTAAACAACTATAAACTAGAAAAGTAAGAAGTCAAAGAGTAGAAGCACATAACAACCCAGAACACGTGTAAAGAAGTGGGACATCATTGGAAGATTGGTTTGTTTTGTGAAAAGAGCAGAAATGAAAAGAAATCATTTGCTCCTGGTTCAGTACTTCTGAGTACAGCAATACTTCTTGAGCACAGCAAAGACAGACCACAATAAACCATACCTCCTGGTATTTATGCCCTTTTATTGTCTCCACCCCTTGAACCTCTGGTGGGCCTGTGGCTTGCTTTAACTAGTAGAATAAGGAGAAAGTAACACCATCTCAGTTCTGGGCCATGCCCTAATAAAGCCTGACAGCTTTTACTTTTACACTTTTGGGAGTCCTAAGCCACTATGTAAGGAGTCTGGCTATTTTGATTAAGAGACTGTGAAAAGACCACATGGTGAGAGTCCTTGAGACTATGTTGAGATGGAGAGAGGCCCAGCCATTTAGCATCCCAGGCAAATGTCCAGATGACTTCATCCTCAGCTGACATCTGAATGCCACACCATTATTCCAAGTAGAACAGCAGAAAACTGCCAAGGTGAACCCAGTCAACTCACAGAATTGTAGGAGTTAACAACGTTGCTATTTTAAAATACTAAGTTTTAGAGTTGTATCTTTTTCAGCAATCTATAACTAAAACAATAGCATTCAGTTATAAGGAATAGTCAGAACAGTGACATGCTAATTAAATATAACTTTTATCCATATATCCTATTTCTACTGAGCCACTTTCAAGTGGGATTAGAGTTGGTTTACTAAGAAAATATATATAAACATAAAGCAATGCATCTTTAGAAGGGCAAAAAAAAAAAAGACAAATTCCTTTAGAGGTATGCATTTTTTCTTTTTCTCTTTTTATTTGTACTTTTTAAGCTTTGAACCATATTCTCTTATGATCATTTATACCAAGGCCAAAAGAAAGACATGAAAAGTTGACCTGCTTTGATGAAATGATAGTGTAGCCTGCTCACATGTCCACTCTTCCCTCTTCACAGAACCACTAAGACTCTACAGAACACAAATTAAAACCACAGATTTGGAGGGTAGAAATAAATATTTACACTGGGAACTTGGGGTTAACTCATCTAGACCTAAATTAGACAACAAATATTTGTTACCAGAATCTCCCTCTCCACTGAAAGAGAGAAAGCACAATATGTTACAAATCATTGACTGATGAAAAGAAGATTCTAAATTTGTCTGGAAGAACAAGGTTGAGCTGGATCGAATTATTTAATTATGGGAGGATTTTGTAACAAACATCCTTTTGCAAGGACTGTATGTTAGTCGTGTCTAACTTGACAATAAAAAGTGATTTTTTGTTGCAAGTAGATAAGTTATATCATTAGTCAAAACCCAAATCTTTTACAAATAAACTACAAAGAAGAACAAAGAAAATGACAGAAATGCCTTCAGCATCATCAAAAGGCACAAAAACAAAAGACTTCAAATTATTTAGGTAAAAAAAAAAAAAAGTGATTTCCAGCAAAGCTAGCTCTTGAGCTCCTGTTGCTAACCTTTCTGGATCACTAAGGTGGTGTGGGAAAGCTGTGTGGGAGAGAGAAGCCTACAGTGAGTAAAATGCCCTCTAGAAGAAAGGCAACCCTAAGTGTGAAAATACTAAAAAGCCATAATAAACCAGAGGTCTGACCATATGGAAGGGACTTAAATATTCTTTGGGATTCAGTGAATCTTGATAAGACAATGCTTCTGATGAAGAAGATAAAATGAAAGGAGCAGGAAAATTTGCAGACCAGTTAATGAGAAAAAAAGCTAGTATTCTCCTAAAGGATACACAATTAACTTGAAAGATAGCCCTTGTTTCAAACAAAATGACCCAACAGCATAAAGATGTCACATCATCTTAAGTTAATTTATGAATTTAAGACATTTCTAATTTAAAACAAAAGAAAACAAAATGAAACAACTAGCTTCTTAGGTAGCCATAGTTGAGACTACAGCTCATATGGAAAATAAACAGTCAAGGGCAGCTGGGGAAAGAATGAAAAGAAAAGCCGTGAGGGCACACTGCTTCTAGTAGATGTTAAATCATATTGTGAAGACTCCACAACTGAAACAGTGTTGTGATGATGCAAGTGGAGATGCAGTTTAGTGAATTATTAAAAAAAAAATGCAGAAATAAATCCAAGTACATAGAGACATTTTGAGGTGATTGAAATATTGCCATGATTAAGGTGACATCTAAAATCACTGAGGGAGGGCTGCCTGGGTGGTTCAGTTGGTTAAGTTAAGCATCCGTCTCTTGAACTCAGCTCAGGTCTTGATCTCAGGGTCGTTGAGTTCAAGCACCACATTGCACTCTGCACAGGGCATGGAGCGTACAACAAAAAAAAAAGAAGAAGAAAGAAAGAAAGAAAGAAAGAAAGAAAGAAAGAAAAGGTCACTGAGGGAAAGGATGACCTGTTTAATAAATGGTACTGGGACAATTGAGTGGCTTTCAGAAAAAAATATTAAATTAGACCCAAACCACAGAATATGCCAAAAAATAAACTGCAAATAATCCAGATATTTAAGCATAAAAATTAAATCATCAGACAAATATTAAAAAAAAGGGTGAATTCCTATATGACCTGAGTACAAGGAAAGCTTTTCTAACAAGGACTGAAAATTCAAATGCAATAAAAATACATTCAACTACCAAAAACCTTACCTTTGCACTGTATAAACAAAAGAAAAGAAAAGAAAAACAATCTAAACAAAGGAAAACTGAAAGACAAATGACAGAGATAAAATATCTGTATACACAAATATTGAGCTAATGTCCATAGTACACAAAGAATTCTTAAAGCTTGAGGAAAACAAAATAAAATAAAAATTTAATACAAAAATAGGCAAAAAAAATGAACACGTTACAAAAAATATAAAAACAGTCTTTAAGTTTATGAAAATACAACTACCCTGTGATATAATTTCTCCCCTACCACATTGGTAAAAATGTTAAGAATTTGACAACCCTGTCTGTTGGCTGAGCTATGGGGAAATAGGCATGCGCACTGCTGGTGGAAAGAAAATTGGTACACGCTTTATGGAGAAGAATCTGGCAATATGTAACACATGGCATGTACATTTTCCTTCTTAATTCAGCAATTTAATTTTTCAGAATTTGTCTTGATGTTCCATATTCAACAATTCAAAAGTTTAGACAGGCAGTTATTTATGGTAGTATTATATAGAATTGCAAACTTTGGGCAAAAACCTAAATACTGAAATACAGAAGAGTGATTGAATAAGCTATAATAGAAAGGAACGCTATGTAACCATAAAACAAAATAAGGGGAATATGTAGGAACATATATGGCATAGTTCTTAGGATATAGTAAATAGAAAAGAGCAAAATGAAAAAAAGTACCATAGTAACAAATTTTGTGTAAGAATGGAGGGAACATATAAAATTCTATCAGTGGCTTGAAATGCGGTATAAGCGATGCGGAGTGAAAACTGAGCAGAAAGGAACTGAGAATAAGAAAGGGGGGATGTGAGGGATGGAGGAAACTTTCCTGAGTACACGTTATAGTAAGTGTAATGGATTTTGGACCCATTTTAATGTTTTATGTAATAACTACTGCCACCACCAACAATAATATATCAACCAAGGTGGAGAAAATTCTAATATTAAATACTAACAGAAAGGAATAAATCTAACTCAGTTTGAAATGAAAATATAACCACAGTGAAGAGGTAAAGCAAGAGCCAAACTAAGCTAAGTAATATTGAAAAAGCATTTTGATTTATATCCTTAGGGTAAAGACAAAGAATTACAAGCAAATATTGAACTCTAGTTAGTAGGTTTGATTTTGCAGTGAGAAAGGCTGGCAGTTTTGACACTACTTTCAGTGTATTCTAGATTTGAGCAAACAAGTAAATATATTGAGGAAAATGGGAGCCAGATTTCACTGTCAAGAGATGAGAGAAATGTATATGGAAAGAGGGAAAGCTAGAATAAACTCTGTGACGTTGGGTTGGCATTGGAAGTATCAGCATGTATTCGAGGCACAGAGAGATACAAAGGTGAAGTAGAAATACTAGATACACATGTGTTGGAGAGAGAGAGAAGCATAGAACTGTTAGCTCTCTGCTGAAAGATCCTGTAGTCAACGTCTCTCCAGGAACATCAGGCATACCTATCACTCACATGGTGGCTTCTGAACCATTCTCCACTACAAGAAACCAAGACCACTTGGAGAGATGGCTGACTCCAGGCTGGCACAGGTAAAGGACAAAATGGGCCTGGAATATCCTGGAATATAAAGATCTACTCAAAAAATGTTGACAGCATATCAAAAAGGCCCAAGGGTCTGCTTGAAGGGGATTCTGCTGGCAAAGCTGGAACCATTTGAATTCCCAGATAGTGATAATAATGGATATAACTCATTCAAGAAAATAAAAGTCTGTAACTCCATACTGATATAAATGAAAATACGGTGAGAAAGAAAAGCTCTGCCTTATAAATAATAACAGTAATACTAAATAGTAATAAAATAAGTAACAAACAATAAAAAATAATTATTTGCAAAGGGAAGAATAGCAGCTTTATAGTGGGAAAATGTAGCAGGTACCACCTTAGCAAGTAATCAAAATTAACAGCTTCCTCTTCAGCAATAGGTCAAATCTATAGGAGTGCTGCCTTTCTTGGGTGCACAAAGAAAGACACATCTCTTCGGTATTACTCTCCAAATAAGCATAGCTCTACGTAATTATGCGGAAAATCAGACTTGCTCAAATTGAGGAACATTTACAAAATAATTGCTCTGCATTAGTCATATTTGTCCAAGTTATGGAAATCAAAGAAAATCTGTGAACTGCTCTGTTTCAAAGGAGCTTAAAGATTGAACAATTAAATCTAATGTGTGATATTGGACTGGATCCTGGACCAGAATTGTTTTTCTTTCATAAAAATACATTATTGGGGCGCCTGGGTGGCTCAGTAAGTTAAGCATCTGCCTTTGGCTCAGGTCATGGTCCCAGGTCCTGAGATCAAGCCCCACATCCGGCTCCCTGCTCAGCTGGGAGCCTGCTTCTCCCTCTCCCTCTGCTCCTTCCCCCCAACTCATGCACTCAAGCACATGCTCTCTCTCAAGTAAATAAAATCTTTAAAATAAATAAAAATAAAAAACATTATTGTGATAATTGGAAAAATTTGAATAAATTCTTAAGTTAGGTAGTAGTACTACACTAATGCTACCTTTCTGATTTTGAAAGTTTAAGTTTGTGCAGTTTTGTAGTTAAGAGAATATCCTTGTCTTTATGAAATATACATGGAAGCATTTAGAGTTCAAGGGGCATTATGTGACCTTTCAACCGCTAAAGAGTGTGAAGAACATTAATGTCACTAAACCTACCTCAAGGTAGGTTAAATTGAATAATTTCTTCATATAAATTAAAGAAAAAAAAACAGCAGAAGATACTTTCAAGAGGCTCAGCAAAATATCAGTGTCCTTCTTCACAATATCACTAAATTGGATAGTAAATAACTTATGAAAAATATATGAATTTTAAAACATTATACCAACATTCAATTCCGGAAAGTATGAGATTAATACAGGTGATATATTCACCTTTTCTACTAGGGCCAAAAACATCTATTTTGACAACGATGTTAATGGCTTTCCTCCGCTTCCTCATGCAGTGCCTTTCTGTTATGTTAACTGAGATTTTCTTGTTAAGATTTAATTTAAACTTCACAAAACTATGCTCACAGAAGAAAATCTTAGGACATAAGGAATATTTTGCTGTTAGGTGGCAAATGGAAAGTTGGAAGTTGCCTGTCATCTCATGTCATGGTGGAAAACTTTTTCCTAACCACTTAGCAAAACTTTATCCTTTAAAGGTAACCATGTAAGCTTATTTACTTATTTATTCATGCATTCAACAAATATTATTGATCGGTTGTAAACTGGAACAAGTAATCAAACTAAGGAGAAAACCAATCGGCAATGAGTCTCAAGGTTCTTCTGAAAAAGGAGCTCTTACAGGGTGAAATCCACACAACTACTCCCTATGAAAGGCTACTAAAAGACCAGAATACTAAACCCAATGCATCTAATGCAACCTGCTCTATGGATGGGTGCTGTGAACAGTTACTATGACAACCACAATGTGTTTTTTTAAATATTTTTGGCATTCATATGAAAACAAAGTTAAAATCTCTTAGGGAAGGTTTAAGAGTCCTTATTCTCAAGTTCTAAGTATGGAGAAATACACTGCCCATGAGATTTCAATTAATTAATTTAGCATATCGTTGAAATAAGAAACAAATAATAATAAGAAAGAACTTAAAAGTAGAAGAAATCAAGAATTGCCTTGGATTTCAGTTAGTAAAGCCTATCCTGGAGTAGGTGACTGGGATTTATGTGATGAGAACAGTATCTTGGGCCTGGAACCCAAGCCAGAAGGGTCAGCTAACACAGCAAAGTAAAAGCCATCTATTTATATTACTAATGCTATGGATTCTGATAAATTGTATCAGATAGATCAAAGGCTAAACTACTTTAACAAACAGATTTAAAAATGAAGTGTCCTAAATATGGTTAAAGTTTATTCCTGTTATACATAAATCTAAAGATGATTGGTCCAGCTCAGTAGGGTACCATGGTCCCTCAAGAATGCAGATTTCTTCTGTTTTATTGATCCAACTTTTCCTAAGGCTGTTCTTCCTTTTGCATGGCCAAAGTAAGATAGCAGCCACATAAGACCAGAAAAAAAAAAAAAAAATCAGGTCCAGATATTTCATTGCATCTCTCGCTTCCACCCACAACCCCTTGTTCTGAACTTAGTCACATGGCCACATCTCATTGCAAAGGAGACCGAGAAAAGTACTTTTAATCCTCACAGATGCGTGTCCAGGAGATCCTATTGCCAAAGGGAGAGGGGAAAGGAGAAAGGGAAAATCAGTACTGGGGACAGTTTCTAATGTCGACCTCACAAATTATTCCATGAGATAGAATCTTGATTAGAAATGTTAGTTCAAAAAACTCAAAGTGGGAGAGAAAGTAAATCCAACAATTTCCTTCCAGGCTTCAAAAGGAATTTAAATCCGGGAATCAGACAGAGGGGAAAAAAAGAATAAAGATATGAAACAAACATTAGAAAGCTTGAAAATTCCTTCAGCACATAATTATTTGGTAGAATGACTTACTGAAATTTAGGTATCTTAAGATCACTCCTTCAAAGACTTTTTTTTTTTTCTGCTTCACTTTAATTAAGCTTCTCACTAGCTCCTAAATTCCAAAATGTTTTTAAAAATTTTGCAAGGGGAAAAAAAATCAAGCACTCCCACCTGGTGAATCAGCTCCATAAAACTCGTAACACTTGGTATCATTCAGATTGAGTTCACATTAACATGTATTTTTATATGTATCATGCTGATCATGTAAATGTAGATAGCATTCTGGAAAAAAGAAACAAGAAACCACACAAATTGTAACTGATTAGATGCTACTGCAATCATACAGAACTAGTCTTTTTTTGGGGGGGGAAGGGAGGATTGCATATCACTTCTATATGAATATAAATAAACTTCACTTTAATCTGAGATTATTTATTCCTTATGAAGGAGAATGATTGAAAATGTAGAGAGGAGGTTTTGTGTTTTGCACTGTGAGTCTTCTGTTTGAGTAGGAATGGAAATGCTGCAAGTCATCTGTCTGGTCCCGAGTACATTCTGTTCAATTTAATAAATATTTATTTAACTCCTCTTCTGGACATGGCATCTAAAAATGAGAAACTCTGGGGCGCCTGGGTGGCTCAGTTGTTAAACGTCTACCTTCAGCTCAGGTCATGGTCCCGGGGTCCTGGGATCGAGCCCCGCATCGGGCTCCCTTCTCAGTGGGAAACCTGCTTCTCCCTCTCCCATTCCCTCTGCTTGTGTTCCCTCTCTTGCTGCCTCTCTCACTCTCAAATAAATAAATAAAATCTTCATTCATTTCTTTACCCTTTGCTATTTTTCCTCCTTCTCTCCATTTATAGCCAAACTTTTCTATGTTTGGAGAAGATTTCAGGTCTGGCCTCTGTGCTGGTCTAGATTTCTGGCAGCGATGCTTAATAGGGCCAGCGCTTTCCCCTCAAGCCGCTGCTGTTCACATTGAGTAAGGTTACCCAGGTGCAGAACTAGTGTGCTGTCTTTGCTACCAGGCAAGGTGTTAGCCCCAGTCTTGCCAGCTGTGGGGAAGGCATATCCTGCCCCACCAGGCCCTTACGCATTCTGACAAAAGGTTTAAAGTGCAGTTGTAATTTCTCATTTGGAATCATCCCTGTTCCAGCTCTTGTAGTTGCAGCCCTCATCCTATGACCACTGCAATAGGGAGAAAAAATTGAGGTGATGTGGTGAAGAAAGTATACAGGCATCTTTCCCACCTTCTCTTCCTTGGACCCACTGGAAAAACAGGAATCTATCTTGGTGTGTCTGTGTGTGTGTGTGTGTGTGTGTGTGTGTGCATTTTTAAAGTCATGCTCATGTTGAGTGTTAGCACACACTCATAAAGGTGTATGAGCCAGCCCTTCATGCCTTTATCTCCTCCTTTTTACACAGCTGATGTTTCCATTGGCCGTTCCAATTCTCTATAAAACTTCTCTGAGGAGGGTATCTTTCTGACCTTTGCTGGATACAATAAACTGTAAAATGTGTCCATTCGTGTAAAGAAATAATGGTCAGTGATCCAAATTGATGCGGTATCTTCGGCTCAGTTTCTTTTATAGGATTCTGAGTATTAACATCTACCACAAGGTAAGCAAAACCCAATATAGAGTCAATGTCTATTCCCGTCAGGGCCTATTTGTAGTCCCCAGGGCCACCAGCATTACTCTCACTCACCAGCTATGGTCAGGGCCTCCCCACCAGAGAACCTGCCACATAGTCATCTGCAGTGACAGTCCCTTTTGCTGGGGAACAGTTCTTACTGGCACCTTTTGCACAGAGGGTGCAAAAGGATGCTGCACTGCTGCAGCACTCACACATCTATTCATTTTGTGGACCCGGGTGGCCACCTTAGATGAGCACACAGGAATATCTGCTTGTTGATTTCAATCATCTTCTAAACCTAGGAGAATCTTATGATGGGCATTGTCATGTCTGACTCTAATGTGCCCCTCAAATTCCCACAGTGATTTCCATAAGGTTGGGCCTCGTATGAATATCCCTTTAATTGGCCAGGTTTCCATTGCCCTCCTGACAGAACATTCGGCCAGGCCATTGGCCACTGCCCAGTCATCAGTACAAACCCAAACATAGAGACTTTTTTTCAGTGCATTCTTCCATCACTACTAGGAAAACAGCATATAATTCAGCCCACTGAGCTGATTTGTTTCTGCCTTCTTCATTCAGAATGGTGGCCTTGCAAACAGGATGTTGTCCATTCACAGTGGAATTGCCATCTACAAACCAAGCAGCTCTGTGTTGGTCAGTTGAGAGCTGTTTGTAGAGCACTAAGTGACAGGAGAATGCAGTGGTTCCTTACGCAGTTCCAGAGTCAGTCCTGGGGGAAAAGAGACTCCCTGCTCATGAGTATCTCCTTCCTGCATTTCCCAGGCAGCATGATCCTATATAAGTGATTTCTATTAATGGAAGTCTTCTGGGCATTGCCATCCCCCTCTGATGTCACCCTCAACATTATGGATATTTTAGGCTTTAAGATCATTTTATATCCTTCATTCATCAACTAATGTCTGATAGCAGGGTAGTACATACCCTTCAAATGGAAATTCTCCAGTTCAAAATTCCATTAGTCATTGCTGAGAAGGCTTTTACCGTAAGCTTTTACCATAAGCCCCGCACAGAGGGCTGTCACACAGAGAATTGGTCCCTACCTGAACTCCAGCTCCGATTCCACACTGTGTGGGCTCAGGCAATATTACTGGTTCCCATTAAGCATGTCCAATTAATATTGCTTGAAGAATGAATTTACATGCCTTCTGTTTTACAACATTAGGTATGGGAAACGTTCTACGGTCAGGCACAATGTCTATCCCCAAAATACAATCAGGCAATCAAGCCTGTTCAAACATACCAATTCTCTCACAAACTTTCATGGTAACTCCATCAACTCTTATGTTCCTTACTGTAGCCTCTATTAGGATTCCATCAACAGGTTTTGGTTTCACCATGCTAGGTAGGGGGAGTTCCCCAGCAGGACATGATATCCATTCTCATAAGCCATTCAGGTAAAAGAGATACAACCACTTCACACAAAGCCTGTTTGAACATTCCAACTTTCATTGTCTTACTGGCTTTCACATTTTTATGTTCTCTCAGTCTAACTGTAGCCCCTGTCAAGGCTTCACCAATGGATTATAGTACCACAGCACATGGACTGCTGTATTAAGGAGTGCTGGAAAAGACTCTTTTGCACCCCTGACCATGTTACTTACCCTGTGAAAAAGACTTTGCATCCCCAGTGAGGGGTTGAGTCAATGGACCCTGGCCTTTTGTCAATCTTGAACTTGAGTAATCAGCTTGCCACAAGTATAAGCAATTGTTGGTCAGGTTTCCCATAACTTTTCTCTGTCTCAGGCTTTAAAAATTTTTCTGAACTGTGAGAAGTAGAATGGACTTATTTGGGGCACTTTAATATCGGGGTGCCAACAGGGAGTCCCTCTGTCCACCTACCTTTTGGTAGTGTTGTACTAAAAACCTTCGTTCCAATCCTGTCGATGTCCATTTTATTCATCCCATTTCTTTTTTTATTTTAATTTTATTTTTTTTAAAGATTTTATTTATTTATTTGACAGAGAGAGAGAGACAGCGAGGGAGGGAACACAAGCAGGGGGAGTGGGAGAGGGAGAAGCAGGCTTCCTGCCGAGCAGGGAGCCCGATGTGGGGCTCCATCCCAGGACCCTGGGATCATGACCTGAGCCGAAGGCAGACGCTTAACGACTGAGCCACCCAGGCGACCCTCTTTTTTTTTTTTTTTTAAAGATTTATTTATTTACTTGAGAGAGAGAGAGAGAGCAGGGAAGAGGCAGAGGGAGAAACAGATTCTCTGTTGAGCAGGGAGCACGATGTTGTGCTTGATCCCAGAACCCTGGGATCATGACCTGAGCTGAAGGCAGATGCTTAACCGACTGAGCCACACAAGTGCCCCTTATTCATCCCATTTCTTAAAAACTACCTAAAAATATTCCCCTCCTGAGGAGAATCTCTTGACTCTCTTCTTCCTTGTTCACCTTCATTTCATTTCGATCACTATTTGCTTTATTTATCTTATTCTTTAATAACTGTTTAAAAATTCCCAGTCTGCAATGACCAGTGTCTTAATTCTCTCCTCTGTCTTTCCTCATTCTCCTGCTTATTAACCTAAGGTTTTGTTAGCATCTCTAAGACCCATGAGGGGAAGCAGAAATAGCAAATTCTATAAGACTTTGCCAACTGTCCTTTGGTTTTGCAACAGTGAGGTTATATAGGATGTCCACTTGAATGGAACCCCCTTAACTATAGCTTTGTCATGAGATGGATAACGGACATATTCAGCAGATAATATCCCACTCATCATAAAGCCAGTCCCACATGGCTTATAAACAAAGTATATCAGTTGCTTCCTCTTGGTTATTCTACTTTGCATTCATAGGTAGAAATGGATGGTCCTCTTTCTGAGATTAAACAGACCTTCCAGTGACTTTTAACCAGTCTGCCAAACTGGTTGTTCCCTCAGGAAAACCTCCCAAGTGTCTAGATCACATATAGACATCTGTGATTATTCAGTAGTGAGAGGTGGGTTTTATATCAACCCAAATATGCTCTTCCACCCTGCAGCATTTAAAACCAAACTCACAGCCCCCAAATTTGTCACTATCACAATCCACTTCAGTGAAGGTTCCTCAGGAAGCTGATGATACTGATTCATAAAATGGAATACCTCTTTCATATTATACTCTGGTTCCAATAGTTTCTTGGTTTGTCCTCCCCAACCCCAACTTTGAATACCATCTTGGTGACCAGAGATCTCAGAAGTACTTTCTATTATCCCAGCACAAGTTTTACCATTGGCGAGTGACTTTTGAGTCTAGTGACTGAAGCTCAGACTCACTGAAATCTGAGTTTGTCTAGCATCAAGATCCAACTCGGCATGTTCTTTTACTTTTGGTTATTATAGATAACAGTGACTAAAGGAGAGACTATTTTGTCTTTTTCTTTAGTTTGTATTTCCTTATACATCAAGTGAACCAACTTCCCAGGCGTTATCTATAACTAAATGCCATTCGATAACTTCTACCTTTAGACACTGACTAAAGCACAGCTGCTGCTCCCTATCATGGGTAACAGAGAAAAACTCAGGTTTTTTTCCTTCCTACATAAGGAAAAACCCAGTTTTTACCTGTTATGGATCTTTATCCTCAGAGTCTCCTTTACTATTCATACAGAACCCTTCACTTCTGACACTCTGGTCCAAATACGTGGAGGTTTTCCTCACGTCAAGCAATTTTTGTGACACTAGCTGGGTGTCCTACAATTCAAATGAATTGTGACGCTGTCTACCTGGAAATAGTGTCAGATTCCATAGGTTAAGTGTTCGGTCCCCCAAGACTAACTTCACCTCACTTCAGATGGCAATCATAAGCCCAGCCTGTTACCTATACTTCTGACCCATAAGCTATAACTCAGAGGTTCCCATACCTCTCTCCTTGGGCTCACTTAATTTGCTGGAGTGGCTCACAGAACACAGCAAAACACTTACATTTACCAGTTTATTATTAAAGGATATGATAAAGGATATAGATGAACATCCACATGGAAGGGATGTGTAGAGCAAGGTATGTGGAAAGAGGTACAGGAGTTTCTTGCCCTGTCCAGGCATGGCACTGTCCCCACTCATCCCACTGTTCACCAATGTGGAAGCTCTCCAAACTTCCTTTTTTGGGGATTTTACGGAGGTTTCATCATGTAGGCGTGATCAATCATCTTTAGCCCTTCTCCCTTCTGAAGAGAATGTGAGGTGGGCTGAAAATTCTCAGCTCCTGATGATAGCTTGGTCTTTCCCATGATTAGCTCTCATCCAGGAGCCATCCAGGAACCCAGCCAGAATTGCCTCACTAGCACAAAAGACATTCTTTTTTTTTAAGATTTTATTTATTTATTTGAGAGAAAGAATGAGAGAGAGAGAGAGAGAGAGAGCATGAGACGGTGTTGGGTCAGGGGGAGAAACAGACGCCCTGCCGAGCAGGGAGCTGGATGCGGGAATCGATTCCGGGACTCCAGGATCATGACGTGAGCCGAAGGCAGTGGCTCAACCAACTGAGCCACCCAGGCACCCTAGCACAAAAGACATTCTTAATAACCTGGGAAACTACAAGGATTTCAGAAGCTCTGTGTCAGGAACAAAGGTCAAAGACCAGTATAAGAACAAGAGATGCTCCTAGGATTCTTATCACTTAAGAAGTTATAAAGGTCTTAGGAGCTCTGTGCCACGAACTGGGAGCTGAGAACAATAAATATTTTCTATTATCTCATGGTGTTGTTAATGTGCATTGGCTTTTGACTAAATAAAAAGAAGAATGTAAACACCTTTCAGTCTCAAGAGAAACTAACTTTTCAGATTCAGACATAAAACTAAATAACTTCTTTCTCTTTAGATGAAGCAACTTTTCACATAGTGTCACAGACTCAGGATATGAATTAGAACAAAGCTAACATTCATGTCACCTCCTATTGCTCCCAAGAGAAGTAGACATGAGAAAGGGGAACTCCTGGCCAAAGAAAGGTTTTGGAAGTTAGTGATCTCCCTCACTCCAAGGAGATTAACATTCACACAGATGGCTAGGAATGGCTGGTGTGTTGCCCTCAGAAAGCAGAATCCTTTGTTCACAGGCCAAAGGAAAGAAAAAAAATCCCATCAATGGTTTCTAACATGAGCAGGACTTGCACAGTGAGCATTCGTCCTGTTGTCCATTCTGACCCAGAAAGAATCCACCCACATGCCCCTGCCTGTCCTGGCCCAGTTCCCTTACAGGACCCGCTGGGTTTGGTATGACTCTTAATGAAAGAGTCCATACTAGGAGTTGGCTGGACTGCTGATGACCAGGTGTGTAGTGTTCAGGCTGCATTTACCTTACACTATTATTACAAATGCATCATTTGTATCTAAATACAATAGTAATATAAGAAGTCTGCATTAATTGACTTTATATCTGATGCTTACAGGTTTTAGGTAGTAGGAGGGAGATCTGGGAATCAGATACAAAAAGTCTCATTACACAATGGCATTTACCTGGAAGCTCTTGAGTTCCAGAGGTGATAGTCTCAGGAACTCTCTTACTAGAATCTAGCTGAAATCAATCAGAGAGACTATTTTATATAATATTTCATCCCTATATTCAGACATCTTGTGTTAGTTAAGTGAGCTACAAATATAAAAACCCTTTTTGGGAGGGTGAAGGAAAAAAAAAAACATATTCCCTAAACTTGCAAGGAACAGCAAAATATTTGCAAGATGTAATTGAGCTAACAAAAATAGCATTTGAGTTTATATTTTGACTTAGTGTAACCTTAAATGAATCTTAATCTTAAATTAAAAATACTTAAAAATACTCCACAAAATTGAAAAGGCATCTCCCATCCTCCAAAACCCCTCCCAGGAAACACAGAGAGCTATACTGAACCTCAAGTATATTGAGACCAGCCTTGGTTCTGTCCTACATCTGGAAGAAACATCACTTGCCCTTGATCTTTGCTCTTTGATTTTGCACTTCAGGAAAGACAAAGAAAAAATAACAGAGAAACAAAATTTGTTGGAAATAGCACCAGCACTCTAGTACCTATAGCGTAGGCAGAGGAGCCCTTTTCTGAGCAGAAAGAAAAGAAGTCTCTGGAGAACTATGAGAACATAGGTCAAGTGGTCTGAAACTGCATTAGACAAAGAGGAAGACAAGGTACAAGGAAGTGTGAGAAATCTGAGAGTACTAGAGACAGTCGTTTTGGTGAGGGAGATTAGGCATCATCATGAAGAAAACTAGCAGGAAATAGCACAGGTTGATGAAGGAGGTGGCAGTCAGGAAAAGAGAAGACAGAATAATTTTTTTCCTAGGAGTCAGAGACCATTTGTAAACTGATTATTAAAACAGTCTGAAACACTGTTTGAAGCACTTCTACTGAGAGTAGTGTTTGTGTGTGTCTGCGTGTGTGTGTGTTTGTGTGTGTGTGTGTAGACAGGGAGTACAAGATGGAAGGTGATTTCCAGTGGCCTCAATTGTTCAGTGAGACATCAGTGTCCTGTGCTGATGGGGTACCTGCGTGGATAGTCGGTTGAGTGTCTGACTCTTGATTTTGACTAAGGTCATGATCTCAGAGTCCTGGGATGGAGCCCTATGTCAGGCTCTGCACTCAGCAGGGAGTTTGCTTGAGATTCTCTCTCTTCCATTGGCCCCTCCCTACTCTGCTCCTGTGTGCATGTGCTCTCTCTCTCTCTATCTCTCTCTCTAAAATAAATACATCCTAAAAAAAAGATATCAGTGTCCTGGACTGAAAGCAGGCCTATTAGTAGAATTCACCATTCTGGGTGAGATATTTATTTATATACTTTTAGATCTTAGGTTCTAAGGACTAAACAGGTCAAAAAACATTTTGATTTTAACGGACAGTTATAAGGATATGTGGATGTATATGAATTCCAATCTCCTAATTAAAAGCATCCCATACAATTATGATCTCTACTAACTTACACAGTGAAAATAATTATCTATGTGACTTGAAATGGACAAGCATAGTTGGATTCATCTACACTGAGTGATATCAGTATTTAGGAGGAAAAAGCACTTACCAAAGTTATTTGAAAGCCCTGAGTCATTTAATGAAGTAACTGAAGTAAATTAGCACCAAGTAATGTGACTTCTTCAAAAGACTGCACAGATTAGAGTTTTTGGGGGCACTTATTTCAAGTTCAATGAAAAGCCGCTATTAAGAAAGGAAAGGAGAGAAAAACCGAGGCAGGCCAAATTAACAAGTAAATATAATTGACTGAGGCTTATGTAATTTTGGAAAAGTGTTTCATACCAAGAATGAAATAGTTAGGTATCTCTACTAAAAATAGCAATTAAGCACAATCTAGCCCATGGATGGTTTACCATACTAATGAAGTCAGTCTATTTTCCTGTTATTTATCGGCTACTTCTAAGGAATAGGTGTCAACTAATTTGCTCCAGGCGTAAGGCTTTTAAGGTATAAAAAGTATTTGTTTCCATAAAGTAAAATCTTTCAAGTGACAAAATTTTGCCATCAACTATGTGCCTCGGAATGAACTAATGGAGATTAGTAAAAATATCCAATTTGGGAAACCCATCCTCTCTCACTTGCATGCAGAATGTGACTCCAGAGATATGAAACAGAGCCCAAGATTCCATATTTTTATATGCAACACAGGTAATTCTGATGAGAACATCCAAAAGATGATATCCACGGTGTTTGCAAAGGGGTCATTTATAAAAATGTGGCTGATATAGGGCAAATTCATGCATAGTTGCACAATCCCCGCCTTTTTCCTTGTTTAAAAATCTGAAGTGTTCCACGGTCATTTTATACTTGTGATAAATTGTTATTTTGGAATTCTGAACTCAGCTAAACCTTGCTAATGTATTCTGGTGCAAATGTCATATAGGTGAACATGTATTGTAAACTGCAAAGTGACGTATAAGCGCTGTGATTGTTGTTCCACTACACACAACTGTGATGCACAATCTGAGAAAGTAGGGTTAGTGTCTGGAAATGTTGGGTTTTGGACATCCTGAACCCAGCTCATCTGGAATTATGGTGTTATCTGGAATATGGTATAAGGGGAAAGCAATGATTTCATAATGCTTCACATTTTGCTTAACATTAAAGATGCATTTTTAAATATTTCCTACAGGAAATACTCAAAAAGACAGAGAGCTTGAAGAAGATTGTGGGCTGTGTCCTAAGAACAGGTATGTCACCTATAAGTGATAGATACTAGATGTTCAGGAAGTGGAGTGAGTCCTCACCAAAGTCCCTGGCATGAAATTGTAGAGGATGAAGGATAACTCTGTGTATATTATTGATTCAAATAATTTTGAAAGAATAAGTGAGCAATACATCAATGAGATTGAGATAACTCAATCTTGGAATGGTGATGTAACAGTCAAGGGGCACAACCATGGTAATTAGGAAGATTTTCCAGATATGGAGAGATCCATTTGGAAGAAGATTATTTCAGCTTATGTTTCACTAGTTCTGAAAAAGTTAGCCACATTGCTTTGTTGGGAGCAATGCAGCTGCAGAGCAATTACTACCTTTTTTTAAAAAAGAAAAAAAGGCAAATGACTCAAAGTCTAGCTAATATGAATGATTTAATGAAATGTCTTGGTTACTGCTGCATTTCCCATTTAGTCCCATGTCTCCTACTGTTTTAATTTGCATCTGCAACCTTATCTCTGGTGCATACTGATAACTGATCATTGTGACCTGGTGTTCATTTAAAAATACTAAGTTATGGTTGATGTTCTAAAGTGCTTAACTAAGATAATTCTTTTTTAAAATATTTTATTTATTTGAGAGAGAGAGAGAAAGCATGTGAGAGAGAGAGAGAGAGTACAAGCAGTGGGGGAGGGGTAGAGGGAGAGCGAGAGAAGCGGACTCCCCACTGAGCAGGGAGCCCGATGTAGGGCTCAATCCCAGGACCCTGGGATCATGACCTGAGCTGAAGGCAGATGCTTACCTGACTGAGCCACCCAGGTGCCCTTAACCAGGACAGTTCTGTGTCCTGATCCTTGTCTTGTATTGATCCTTGTCAATATTTTTATTTAATTATTACTTCTACATATTTTCACACAATTTCAGTTTTGCCAATATATGACAATTTTTATTAAAATATTTTTATTGCTTCTAATGGATTTTGATATAAAAGGCTGATACCAAGCCTAACAATGATCACATATGTTTTTCAAATCATCTAGATGAAGCTTATTTATGTGGTCAAAACAAGAGACTGGAAAATAAAAGTAGTGATTTCACTTTTCAAATGGCTCTAAGGTGAATGCTGTTGAAGTTGTTAACAGGCACTTAATTAAGCATGGGCATAAATTTGGGCTTAATTTATTAATATATGACTTCCATAAATATTTATTAAGTACTTATTATGTGCACAGCACTAGGCTTTTTTTCGACTCTTAATATTATAGTCAAGGCACTGACCCAACAGGGTCAGCTCCATATTACTAGTCTCTGAATTCTTGTGCTCTTCACTGGTCCAGCTACTTGCTTGTTCACTTAGTAGATGTTAACAACCATTATTTCTACTCATATCATCAATAAATCATTAAGTGTTTTGATAGATACTTGAACTAAGTGGAAGAGAATGAAACGGATGTTCTGATTTCAAGGCGTCATTAATCTTGAAGAAAGTAGGAATAAAAGGAGATGGTATATAATTAAATGTTAAATTCTATAGGTGACAAAAGTTTAGAAATAGGATTGAACAGTGTACACTGAAAATATCAGTGAAGGCTTCAGAGCACCGATGACATTTGAGCAAGTATTTAAAGGATGGGTAGTATTTTGACAGGAAGAGAAAGATTGAGAGCACATTTCAGATGGAGCCAACACATGCAATTAAGAAGAACTGAACAAAAGTGCTGTGAATTGTGTAAGACTGATGAATCAGACCTGTACCTCTGAAACAAATAATACATTGTATGTTAAAAAAAAAAAAAAGAAGATAGTAGGAAGGGAAAAATGAAGGGGGGGAAATCGGAGGGGGAGACGAACCATGAGAGATGATGGACTCTGAGAAACAAACTGAGGGTTCTAGAGGGGAGGGGGGTGGGGGGATGGGTTAACCTGGTGATGGGTATTGAAGAGGGCACGTTCTGCGTGGAGCACTGGGCGTTATGCACAAACAATGAGTCATGGATCACTACATCAAGAACCAATGATGTAATGTATGGTGATTAACATAACATCATAAAATTAAATTAATAAAAAAAGAAGAAGAACTGAACAAAAGAGTTACAGTAGCACAGAGTGCTGAGAAAATAACTTGCACAGAGAAGCGATTTCTCACAAAGGCATAGTGACTTTTCTAATTTATTCATCAATAGAGAAATTTGTCTTGAGGAACTATTGTGAACAAGGTGGTGTACAAGCATCTTAAGATAAAGTGACATTCTAACGAAGGAAAAACCAATTAAAGAATTACTGAAAATTAAGTAGGATTGGTGGGAAAAGATTTGCCTAAATATATAGGATAAGGACAGATTATAACACCCATTGGTCCCCAAATACACCCTGGATGCTACTCCTTTAGTGTGATTATGTAAGATATAATAAATTTTGAATACAGATTTAAGTCTTTGACCTATTTAAGTTCATTTTTTAATTTTCTTTCCATCTTTTTTTTCCCCAAAAGAACATTTGCTTAAAAGACACAAATGGGGTTTTGTTTTAAGTTTGGGGTTGCTTTCAGTTTCTATTCATCCAGAATTCCTTTAGATTGAAGGGACATTGCTTTTTTTTTTTTAAGATTTTTTTTATTTATTTGAGAGAGAGAGAGAGAGAGGTAGAGAATATGGGCGGGGGAGGGGGGAGGATCAGAGGGTGAGGGAAAAGCAGACTCCCCACTGAGGAAGGAGCCTGACACTGGGCTCAATCCCAGGACCCTGAGATCATGACCTGAGCCGAAGGCAGATGCTTAACCTACTGAGCCACCCAGGTAACCCAAAGGCACATTGTTTTTTAGAGTTTCCTCCTTTTTTACTCAGAACTAAAGAGGCCTCTGGTGGAGAAGGTGAAGCATCTGGACTTGAATTAGATCACACACTGTATTTCTGCAACTTAAGGCCCACCTACCTTGTTATTCAACATTTCCTTACATGAACCTCAATGTTTACATTTGTTAAAAATAAATAACAACTAGACAAATAAAATGTGAATGAGACAACATTTGAGATAATATTTTTTAATCTATAATTTAATTTTTAATCTATAAGAGTTATGTAAATGTAGGAGCTGACCTTTCTATCCAAGACACTCTGTTTTGAATTCTTTTTTACTTATGCTCATATGATTAAGACTGCTCTGCTCCTCTCCTTTCTCTGTGACTTTTCTTCACCTATTACTGAGCTCTGGTCAAATGTAGGAGTTAAAGGACCAGGGAACACATTGGTAAAATGGAAGAAGTCCATTCACTGCTGACTCCAGGCAGGATCCTGAGACCATAATATAACATGTGATTTGTGCATGGCATCAACCTTACAGAGTTGGGGGTCAGGAGGAGGAGCGGGGGGAGGGGCAGAGCAGAGCTCAGGTCTGGCCCCCTTTTGTTGAAAAGTTTAGATTGAGTCAGGGGCAGACTATTAGACAAACATTCTTGAGAGAATTGTGAAATAAGCCTAATTTTACTAGGTGCAAAGTAATATTAATTAACTAGATTATAAAGATAGATAATTTTCTATTTTGCTATTGTTATTGACTGAAAATTATTCTTTAGTGACACAAGGATAATAAGTGAACTTAAAGACAATTAAACTATGGCTCTGAACTTTCATAGCCCCTATCACTACAAAGTAAAATAGATGTTTGAGATGAAAAAATAGGGCTCATTCAGTTTATTATTACTAACAAAAAGCTAGAATTTTTTCCCCAAAGAATACTCAAAGTAACATTCATTACTTCAAAGAATTTTTAGTAGTCCAGATTCAGACTGCCATCTTTAGCTATAAAGAAACAAACAATACACAAAGTTAAATTTGAAAAGATGGTTTGATTTAATTTGATGTAAACACCACACACACACACACACACACACACACATTCAATATGCATGGGACATATTTATACTAAATATACATATACATTATATATTTGATATAAACATATATACATAGATATATAAAATATATTATAAATACATATATATTATGTAGTATATAAATAGATATGTTTAGTATAAATATGTCTCATGCAATATTTGGATATATGTATGTGTATACATCTAATGTATATATTATATCGTGTATATATAGTATGCATACAATATTTATACATATATATTTATATGTACTTGTGTATTTAGTATAAATATGTTCTATGCAATATTTGGGATATACTTAAACTTTATTCCTTATTTATCTGAAATACAAATATATCTGTGTATCTTGCATTTTATCTGACAACCCTAGTTCAGGGTCTGGTCCTTGCTTCTCTAGACTAACAATCAGAACAATCAGAATGTTGTTGGCACATTGAGAGCAGATCAAGTCCTTTAGGGGGATGCCTCACATAAAGGAGCCCCCAATATTGATGCATTCAGGTACAATGCAGATTTCTACTCGGATAGTGACAAAAATAATGGTAACAGGAATCCCAAGATTTTTATTAGCATTTCCTCTGCAATCTAGCAATACCTCCACAGCCACCACCCTGGTTCAGGCCACCATAATTTCTTACCTAGACTATTGAGAAAGTCTCCTGCTCTTTGCCTCTACCTTTCATTTATTTATATATTCAGTCAACAAGTATTTATCAAGTTCCTGCCAAATGCTTGGTGCTATCATACATAGGCTGTGAGGATATGACAATGAATGAAAGGAAAGCCCTTTTTATCCACGGAATATATGTTTATTTATTTTTATTTTTTCATTTTCTTTAAAGATTTTATTTACGTATTTGAGAGAGAGAGAGAAAGCAGGAAGGAGGGGCAGAGAGAGAGAATCTTGAGCAGTCTCTCGGCTGAGCATGAAGCTGACGCAGGTCTCAATCCCAGGAAACTGAGGTCATGACCTGAGCTGAAATCAAGCTTCGGATGCTTAACTGACTGAGCCACCCAGGCACCCCTCATAGAATCTGTTTTTAAGAGGAGAGAGGTAAGAAGATATATAGTATGGCAGATGGTGAAAAATAAAGTAGAAAACGGGGAGAGGGGCTCCTGGGTGGCTCGGTCATTAAGCGTCTGCCTTCAGGTCAGGTCATGATCCCAGGGACCTGGGATTGAGTCCCACATTGGGCTCCCTGCTCTATAGGAAGCCTGCTTCTCCCTCTCACACTCCCCTGGCTTGTGTTCCTGCTCCTGCTATCTCTCTCTCTGTCAAATAAATAAATAAAATCTTAAAAAAGAAAAAAAAGAGAAAGAAAGAAGACAGGGAGTGTTGGAGGAGTGAGCAGTGTGCATTTCATATGGCGATCAGTGAAGGCTTTCCTGAGAAGGGGGCATTTGAATAGAGCCTTAAAGGAAGAAAAGGAATGAGCCATGTGGCAATCTGGGAGAAGAATATTCCAGGCTGGGGAAACAATAAAGCTAAAATTCTGCACCAAGACAGTTTTAGGAACATCATGGAGTCTAGCAAGAAGGAGGATAAGGAAGAGAAAGTGGAAAGTGTTCTTGTAAGCCAGGGCAAGGAATTTAGACTTTGACTAAGAAGGGAAGACACTCTGGGTTGTGAATAGAGGTGTGATATTTTCTGACTTTCTTATATTATCTAACATATCTAAATTATTTAATACAGACCGATCCTACTATAGTGTTAGAGGACTATTGTAATAATCCAGGTGGGATGAGTTGATGTTACTTAGATCAGACAGTAATAATAGTGGTGATGAAAAGTGGTATGTTTCTGAATACTTTTTTTTTTTTTTAGAGAGGGCGACAGGAAGAGAGAGGAAAAGGGGAGGAGGGAGAGAGAATCTCAAGCTGACTCCCCACTGAAGGTGGAGCCCAATACGGGCCCTGACCTCAACCCTGAGATCATGACCTGAGCCAAGATCAAGAGTTGGACACTTAACCGACTGAGTCACCCACGTGCCCCAATTTCTGAATACATTTTGAAGATAGAACCAAATGATTTGTTGACCAATTTGGACTTTGTGAGTGAGAGAAATCAATGATGGCTTCAAGGTTTTGGTGATACCACTGCAAGGACAGAGATATCATTTACTGAAATAATGAAGAATAGGAGAGGAGGAGGAGTTTTGGGGGGAATATCAGGAGTTGGACTTCGGATCAATTAATTTTGAATTATGTGCCTTTCTTCCAAGTGGAGTGGTTAAGCCTGGAAATCAAAAGAAGACTGGGCTGGAGGTGTGAAGTTGGAAGTCATCGATGGATATGTGGTATTTATAGCCTGTGGACCGACAGGGGAACCAGGAAGTGAGTATAGACAAAAATGACTAGCAGTTCAGGGAATTATAACTGGTGTGTTCTAACGTTGGAGTTGAAGTTCTGAGACATAAAGAGGAGCCAGCAGTATTGTCAGGTAGGATGGAAAGCAGGAAAATATGGTGTCCTAGATATCAAGTGGAGAAATGTTTCATGAAGAAAAGAGGGAAACTGGACTAAATGCCGAGGCTAGACTGAGAGAATGAGAAATGGCATAAGACTGATCAGTCTGGACCCCATGAGTGGCCTTGACAAGGCAGTTATAGGCGGACTCTGGGGTTAAAGGATGGCTAAAGTGTATCTAAGATCAAAGGAGAAGCGTGGAATTGAAGAAAGCCATTATGGACAACTCTAAGGAGAAGTTTTGCTAAAAAGGGGAGCAAAGAGTTGATGCAGTAACTGAAGGAAAAGTTGATCAAGAGATTGTTAGTAAGTCAAGAGATGATTATTCAACAAAAGATGTGAATATTAGCACATTTTTGTTTCCTTTGTTTGCAAATTTGAGGAGGTGTTTTACTGAAGCAAACAAGTGTTGACACACAATGTCTGTATGATAGTAATATCAGACAGAACATTGGGCTGTGCAGATTACCAGTTCAGCTAATAGCAACAAACTTCTCCCATTCTTACATAATTAATGAGTTTATGTTAGAGCATTTTAAATTTTTAATTATTTTTTAAAGAATAAACATCTTTTTAAATTCAAAATGATTGGGGTGCCTCGGTGGTTCAGTTGGTTGAACGTCAGACTCTTGATTTCGGCTCTGGTCCTGATCTCGGTGTAATGGGATCAAGCCCTGGGTAGGGCTCCACACCTAGTGTGGAGTCTGCTTGTTCTTCTCCCTACTCTTCTTCCCCTCCCCTCATGCATGCTCTCTCTCTCTCTCTCTCTCTCTCAAAAAAAAAAAATAAATAAATAAAATCTTCCATAAAATGACCTTAGTTGGTTAATAATACCCCTTTAAGTCTGTAGTCTTGATCTTTGTTTAAAATACATGAGCTCAACCCTATTTCCATGAGGTGCCTTTGCTATCATTCTCCAGTATAATACCCCAGCTCTATTCTGGCCCTACTCCCGTAAGATCCCTGGTGGCTAGCCACTTAGGAACAAAGTGCAGGAGCTAAATTTAGACTTGTCTCATTAGAAAGGGAATTTAAGCCAGGCCTGACAGCAATGGGATCATGACTAAGAGTGGTCACTCACCTCTGCCACGCCTTCGATTTCCCCAAGAATAATAATAGCTGGACCAAAGACTCAACAAATGGAAAGTGGCTGGTGAAGAGGATAAGAGAGAAAGACATGGAGGGAGACGGTTGGAAGGGTCCAAAAGATAAATGTTGCCTTGTCCTTACAGCTTTAAACATTTAATTATATATTTCTATCTAAATTTAGAATCTTCTCCTTGCAAGTTTTCCCTAGAACTACAGCTTGATCAGTTCTCTTTCTAAAGCCTGGGAGGAAGACCCTGGTTATCATAATCTTGTACCCATTCTTCCCAAGCAGAATTAATTCCCCTGCCTAGCAGGAATCCTGCTGATAAACGAACATAGCAAGTGGGTCTGGCTGTATTTATGAGCCCCAGGGCAGAATTGTACCACAATCATAGCGTTGGAATACTAACATATATCTTGGGTGCATTTTATCATGTGTATGCTTTAAAAGCTACTAAAAATTACACACAGCAATTTGTCCAAATACTAATATGTGATTTAGGCCTTTTTTTGGTTTTGGTTTTCTTTTTAAATAAAATGAAGAGAAATTTGCTTGGGTTGTGTAATGTGGGAAAGGACACCTGAAAACATAAGAAGCAAGTGTAGGATTAGCCTCACAACTGGGCCCCACAGTTCACTGCACAACTGAAATAATCAACAATAGGGTAACGAGTAAGTGAATTTTCTTATCTGCACATGATGCAGCAATTTGAAATGGTGCTCTAGGAAGGAAAGGACAACATAGGAAATAACATATTGAGGGAAAATGATAAAGTGTAACATTTCACGTTGCTGTATCTTTAAATAATGTGCAAGTCGTTAACGAAAATACTCTAAAATGACCTATTAGTTATGTGGAAAGCTAGGATGAAGCATTTTCTTTTCTTTACTGTTCAAATGACTGTAACATAAAAGTACATGCTCTAACATAAACTTTTGAAAAATGGAAATATATCTAGGAAATAGACTGAGTGGGTTTTGCAAATTTTTTTCTTGAGAACTGACTTTATCACTAAAATTCTCTTGTCTTCTCTAACTTTGAGTAACAGAGCTAACTTATAGTCAACTAATACTTAATGCTCCTCAGCTCCAAACAAACAAAAATGACCCATGCTGCGTGCAGGTTTTATGGAGCTGAGCAGATGTCTGAGGCAGCTGACAAGACAGAAAGTGCCTTCTAGCAGATAACAATACCGGAGTACACTATTTAGAAATGTCTTGTCTCACTTTGCTCCGCCAGCAAGTTCGGGGAGTTAACAATCAAAACTGCCTCATGTATTTAAACTTTGTGCAGTGGGTCATATAAACATTCTTTGAGTTAAATGGTGTAATAGATCTAAAAATCTCATACCCGCTTTCTCTCCTCTCTGAGATTTATCATGCTGTGATATAAATACCCACAGTATTTTACAAGACAATGAACTTGGCTTTTTCTAAGGCCAGTAATTTTTGCTGAGTACTGGAAATCTAGAGAGCTGTAAAATGGCTGTCTGACACAATTTGGGGGCTTTTAGAAGTGCATCTCTAGAATATATTTGAAATTACAATAAGATCATATTTCTAAAACCAAAAATAGCGGGATATACAAAAACAGTCCTATAAGGGCCAAAGCAGGCCAAAATCCTACATCTAAGAAAACTGCCGAATCCTCACAGCCTGCCAACCCAGAAAACTTGTAGTAATTATTTGCATCTCTCAATTTCCCATCTCCCACCCTTCTGGGGGATGGGCCAGTTGGATAAAAGTTGGAGACGATGGCTTAAAAGTTTAGGTAATTTCTCCATTCTTACCTAATGTCACATGTCACATATCTGTCTGTTGCACTCTTGGCCTTCTGGGGAATTTCATGGTTTCTAGGACTTTTTTTCCGTTTCCCCTCCTTGCACTGGTTTCCATTACAGAACACGTGATATCATCATAGCTCTGTCAGCTCTGCCAGGACAAGGAAAGCACATTATCGTAATGGAAGTGCTCCAGTGCTCATTACCAGGGAAGTGACTTGGTTTAGGAGTTGCCTTTTCTCTATGTAGACTTCCCCTGTCTGCCAGGTCTCTCTTAGACGAGTTTTGGAAAATGAAGACATCAAACACTGTTGGGCTCCAATGGCATTCCTCTCTTCAGTCTTCACAGAGTGGGCCTGAAAAGCAAGTCTCCACTTATTTTGGTCCTAACAAAGACTGAACAATGGGTGGCTGTGTGCAAAGCCTTTTTTCCTATCCAGTCTGTAGGCATTATCCAAAGGATCTCCATTCACATGAAGATAATGCCCAGGGCCTCTCTTCTTGTTTAAACTACAGCCCACTCTATCTTAGGCCTCCTCTCATTTTCTTTTTGGCATTTTAATCCTTAGACTCAAAGAGTTACTCAAGAATTAAACTAAATTAGAAGAAAATGTTGATGTCTCCAAGTCATGGAATCCTAAGATAAAGGTATCTTTGTTTTTTCCCCTCCAGATGCTAACTGTATTTGTGTCAAGCATCTTCAATAGGGATACTGGAAATGATCTTCATTCTGAATCTTGGGAGCGAAGCTGAGAAGAAATCATCCTCCTTTAGAGTCAAACTCGATCTGCTGGATATTATCTAAAAGGTTTTATTTTTTAATAAAAATCTCATCTGGCAACAGTCCCCTTTGGGGGCAAAGAAAATTTACTTTTAGAGCTAAAAATGTAGACTTTTGTTCCAGCAAAACATGAGATGACATTTTCAAGAAAGCTCTTATTATATATTTGATTTTTAAAAATTGGCTTATTGGACACTGAATTTACTGAGAGAAATAAATGCATGCATTTTGGTGGTTTGTGAAGAACATGAAACAAAAGTTGCAGCTTTTTGGATCAACCTCCAAGCCATTGTTACATTTATAAAATAACTAACCCATATGGAATAAGAATTTCAAGTATGTGTTGAATAGTTGAACTGAGAAGGTAAGCTATCTACCATATGATACAATAAATAAATAATTCTAAAGTGTAGTAAACTGAAGATTGAGACTAATAATAGCAATCCAGAGTTCGGCTAAGAATCTACTACTAATTTAATTTTAACTCAGTTTCTCTTAAAATGTTTTCTGGGCTCTTGATTGTTAATACGATAAATTCTTAATCATTCCAAACAAATTATAAAATCTATGGACTCAGTGAACCCTGGGTATGTCTTCCTTCTATGGTCATACCAAGGTTTGCTCTTTCAGCAAAGAATGACTCTATATGTATGGTAAATTATAAATACATAACTTACACATGAGGTAGACAGGATAAGGTCCACCACTTAGATATATATTTAACATCTAAACTTTGGAATTTCTATAAAAATATTTAGGACAGAGAATGAAAGTAGTTGATTTTAATGTAGATTAGGAATTTTATGATGGATATAAATTTAATAATTTTGTCTTCTACTTACATGGATGGTTGAAAGTTAGCTTTGAGAAGAATCAGAATAAGTCATTAATAAATTTTAATTTCTAAAATAGTGCTGATTTTTGTAATGCAAAATCTTAGTTGTTTCTCAAAGAAGTTCTGGGGGAAAAAAAGCAAAAGAAAAGTCATTAGCTTGGCATGCCTCAGTTTTTACATGTAGAAATGAATACATCTCTAAAAGACTCTTTTTTTGGTTCTTGAAAGAATTCTATTGGTATTAGTTGCATGAAAGAAGTTCAATTCAAAGTCATTTAATCAAAAAAGAAGGAGGAGGAAAAATAGGGGTACAGGAGAAAGGGGAAGAAGAGGAGAAAGGGGAGAAGAAAAGGAATTTATCAACTCAACTAACTGAAGTTCTAGGGTGAAGTTTATTTTAGTGGAGCCTGGTATAGGACCTCAAAGCCTGCCTTCCACCTTTCAGCAGTCCTTCCGCTGGGTATTGTCTTCATGGTCTCCTACTATAACATGATCTGCAATCAGGGAAGATGGAGATTGGCAGCTGCAGGTTTACAAAACCCCAAATTGGTAACCTCAGAGAAAGAGAACTTATTCCTCTTGACTCAAGGTATCAAAACATCAGTAGCAGAAAGGCATTCGATTGGGCCACATCACATGATTAAAGAGCATGAGGTTCTACTACTAAACAAGGTTGGATCATGTGGATCTCCCACTTGTATAGAAAGTTTTAACACAGTGAGAAGATGGGGAAAACAGTATGCTGGGCAGCCAAATCCAAGAGAGTATCTTCTAATAACTGACATTATGAATCTAAATAATTAATTGTCAAAAATTACAGAGTATTTACTTCTAAATTACTTCCCTTTCTGAATTATTTGCCATAAGACATGCAGAATAAGATATATATTTAGCATCCCAAACCTAACATGTCCCAAACTGAGATCTTCCAAATCCACCCCTCGTGCAATCTCCATTTTAGCAGATGCTTACTATATTTTCCTCAGCTATTTACACCAAAAACCTTATGGTCATCCTTAACTCTTTTTTTTTTTTCTTTTTCTTTTTCTTTTGTTTTTCCTCATAGCCAACACATCAGCAAAATCTATGGGCTATATGGGTGAAATATATCCAGAATCCAATGATCTCTCACCATCTGTAGCAGTACCACTCTAAACTAAGATGTTGTTAGTTTATGTCGGGATCATTTTAATAACCTCTTAACTAGACCCCTTGCTCCTTCTCATGGCCCCTTTTAATCTTTGTCCTCCACACAGCAGCCAGAATGAACCTTTCAAATCCAACTTCAGTCTCGTAACTCCTCTGTACAAGACTCTCCAGTGGCATCCCATCTTATTCAGAATAAAAGCCAAAGTTCTTCAATCACCTACCAAGGCCTTTTAGGAACTTGCTTTCAGGTACCTTTCTGATTGCATCTCCTATTACATTCCCTAAGCTGCCTCTCCTCCAGTCCACAGGCCCCCTTGTTCTTGAACAATACCAGCTCTGCTCCTGCCCCCTGGCCTTTGCATTTACTGGACTCTCCGACTGGAATGCCTGCCCCCAATTTCTCCACTCCTTCACCTCTGCCGTGTCTTTAACTTTACCTCCGTACCCATGTTTTCCTTGGCTACCCTATCTAAAATTTCATCTCATCAGTTTCTGACCTCTTCTTTACCTAATTTTTCTCCACTGCACTAACTGGTATCTAACGTGCCATGCCTTTTACTTAATGACCTTGTCTTTTTTCTATATAGGTTCGGTGTCTACAGTAGCTCCTACCACACAGGGGGTCTCAATAAATGTTTGCAGAATAAGTGGGTAAAAAAATGAACAGACAGCCGAAGGAGAGGTGTTGAAGACTATTAAAATCAGAAGGGGTCAGGCCACTAGAACAGTGAATTCCCCTCAAAATGGACCACATGGTTGAGGCGCCACAGCTCGTAGTGCGGTGATGGAACGGATCCACTTACAGTGGAAGGTAAGAGGCATGTACGGATAGGACCATGCGCATCTGCCTTTTCTTTTTCTTCACCTATTATTGGTGTTTCTTAGTGATATTTGACGAAGAAAACTTTCTGTTCTGATCTGGTTTTGTTCTTATTCATTTACTGTAGTAAATATAAGCACTCATATCATTTATTGTTGGAGGAGGCTACAAACAAATATGAACGGAGAAAGTAAATTTGGTAAAACTTTTTGGCATTTGTAAAGGATTTAGGTTATGATGTTGTTTGTAAAGTTGACCTAACTGGTCTATCACCCTTGTTTAAACAGGAAGTAGAGTCATATCATTACAATAGCTGTTCCACATCTACACCTCTCAAAGGAATTTTCCAGTGTTCACGGGTTACATATGCCTAAAATCAGGGCATAAAAACTAATGAAATGGTTTTAAAATGGATCATCTTTCTTAATTTTCATTCATTATTGCTCTTTCCTTCTGGTAGATATTGTCCCCATAGTTAACAGAGAACTGAGCATCTTGCGCACCCATGTAATTACTATAATTTGTTACAGCTAACTGACCATTTCCCTGTGTGGATTAGTTTGAGAGTTGCATGTGGCAAATGTTAATCTGCAGCAGCCTTTCCAAGTATGTTGAATTATGAGCTTTGCAGAACTCTTTTGATGCCTAATTTCATCCAGCCTCACAATTTGCCAAGTTATATTCTTTTCTTCTTGCAGCAAGTGAATAGTCTACAAGCTCTTGCCCCTCAACCCTGAACCCCCATGCTTTTAAGATTATCCCTTGGTCTTTGTTTTCCAAAGTTTTACTATGATGTACCTAATGTGATTTTCCTTGTATTTATCCTAGTCGGGTTGGTAGGATTCTTGCCTTTGAGGTCTGATATCTTTTGACAGTTTTGGAAAATTTTCAGCCAGTGACTGTTCAAATATGATTACTGCCTGTTGTCTTTCTCCTCCTCTTCCAGGACTCCACTGGTACTTCTTATTGGAACATTTTATCGAGACCCATATGTCTCTTACCTTCTTTTGCGTATTTTCCACCATTTTTGCTCTCTGAGTAAGCCTGATATTTTCCATTGACCTATTTTAGAGCTCATGAAGCCTATCTCCTGCTATTAAATCCATCTATTGAGTTTTTTTTTTTAATTTCTGTAATTGCATTTTTAGTCCTAGAGTTTCCATTTGATTCTTAATTTCTATATCTGTCATCTATTTTCTTAAGCCTGTTAATTAGAGACCATATCTGATAACTTTACTAACTGGGTTATCTCAGTCCGTTTGGGCTGCTAGAAGAAAATACCACAGACTGGGTAGCTTATAAACAACAAAAATTTTTTTCTCACAGTTCTGGAGGCCGGAAAGACCACCTGACATAGTCAGGTGTTTGGTGAAGGCCCACTTCCTAAAAGGCACGTTTTCACTGTGTCTTTTTTTTTTTAGATAGATAGATAGATAGATAGATAGATAGATAGATAGATAGATAAAAGTAATAATCCCATTCCCAAGGGTTCTGCCCTCATGATCCAATCATCTTCAAAAATCCTACCTTCTAACACCATTACTTAGGGGTTAGATGTCAACATATGAATTTTGGGGGAACACATTCAGACCATAGCATGGGTCATTTGTAAGTCTGTTGATTATCTATTTTTTCCCACTTTGGGTTCTGTTTCTTCAAGTGCTTAGTAATTTTTAATCAAATAGCTAACTTTGTGTATGAAAAAATGTAGCAGTTCTAAGTGGTACTATCTCCAGAGAGTTCACACCCATCTGGCAGATTTATAAAATGGGGGCTCTACCTCCCAAGACTGGGTTAAGTTTTCATAAGATTCTATCACACTCTGATTCTCAATAGGGTTTGGTCGTCCAGGGGTCCCAGTTGAGAGCCTGGAGTCTTTATTATGGCACTGCCTCCTTAACATCTCCTAAAAGCCCAATTTTTAATTCCTTGGGATCATAAAACAGCCAACAACTTTTCTGCTTTTTAGACACTGTTTGCTTAACTTCTTAGTCTTTAGCCTTGAACAGTTTAAAAAATTTGGCAAATATCTGAAGTGGAAATTCATTGGTGTTGGTTCACGTCTTTGTTGTTTCTTTCTCTCGAAAATCTTCGACCTCAAATCCTAGTTGCTTGAAAGTCCTAACCCCCAATTTTTGTCTTTCCACCCCCTGAGGGCTGTCAGAAACTTTGCTGGTCTCCCAAGAAAGGCCAGTGGATTCTCTAAGTCTTATTTGTTTACGTCTCTGCAATGGCTTTCCTCATAGGCATCTGCTCTCAAGTATGGATTGCCTCAGTAGTTCTCTGATGTCTTCAAACAGTTTTGGTGGGGGCAAGTAATGAATCTGGTTTCCATGGTTGTTATTAACAAGAGAAATACTCCATGACAAATAGAAATGGAATTTTGGAATTAAATTTTTCTTCTAAATTTTTATTTTAAAATTCCAGTTAATGTGTGTGTGTGTGTGTGTGTGTGTGTGTTTAATACCTTCAATGTTCCCCTTTTATCAGTTTAAAACAGCACTATTCAATAGAAATAAATGAAAACCACAAATGCAAGACACATATGTACTTTTCAATTTTCTAGTGGTCATATTTTAAAAAAAAGAAAAACAGGTGAAATTAATTTTATGGTATATTTTATTTAACCCAAACAAAACATCGTCAACATAACAATTTAAAAATTATTAATGATCTATTTTACATTCTTTCTTTCAAACTAAGTCTGTGAAATATAGTGTATATTTTACTCTTGGATCTCAATTTGTACTAGCCATATTTCAAACTCTTGTAGCCACATATGGTTAAATGGCTGCTACATATGACCATGCAGATCTGGACAGGCAAGAATGAACAGATTTAATCAATAATGGGGGATTAAGAAGTAGGTTAATTGTATTTTGAAAGAAAGTTGTCACTTCGTGTGGATATTTTGGTAAAATACCTTTTTGGTTTTTCTTTTCTCTATATCTCTTAGGAGCTAGAGAAAAGGGGAGGTAGAATTTAATTGAAATCCACTCTATAGAATAAAACAGGGTGTGAAAAATTTAAATAAAGGAGCACAAATTAAAAATCTTCTGTTGTCAGACATTGAATTAAAAAAAAATACCAATCCTCATTCTTAATGCTTTGATGTCTGCTTTACATTCCTGGGAGTGTTTGGACCAGGCAGGCTGTCCGTGTAGGTGGAATTAGTAAAGTAGGAGTATCTTCTCTGTGATATGAAATCACACCTTTGGGCCTGAAATACTTCTCCAAGTCATTCCGAGCTGCTGCCATATCTGTGACAGATGGCAAATGTTTAATTGCACAATTAGAGGGGGGAAAAAAACCCTCAAGACTTAAAGAGCACTGACAAGGTAACACACTGACTTAAATTTTAAGAGAAGAATAGAGTCTTTCTTGACCTTTCCTCCTTACAAGCGTGGAGGGTGATACAGGATAACCGAGCATTTAAGCAATGGAGAATGGAAGGTATGATGGAGACTGGGCCTGGTGAAGGCAAACTGTCCCTCAATATTTGCTAGTATTTATTGGACACCTGTTATGCCTCAGATTTTGTTCTAAGATTTGACATTGACTAAGGCTTATTGCTTCATAACAATGTCTAAGGCAGGTATTATAATTATTCTCAACCATTCTGCAGATGAGGAAATCAGGGCACAGAAAGGGTACCTGTTTAAAGTTCCACAGACAGTTAAGGATGAAAGTGGAATTTTAACTGACATCGACTCATGCTCAAGTCTGATATCTGAATTACTACCCTCTACTGTTTTCTACATATACCATACAATTTTACCTTGACCTGGATCTCCCATTGAAAACTGGCTTTTAATATTCTATGTAATGCATTGCATTGAAATGTCAGAATGAATTTAGATCACCAATAAATACCTATTAGGTATTATTCGAATCATTATATTTTATCTTTGTAATTTTAGGGAGTATTTCAATTTCACCAGTCTTAAAACAACAACAAAAACAGAGACAGAGGGTATCAATTTCCTCGGTTTTGATTAGATAACCGCAAAGTTTCTCCTATAAGTGAGGGCTTTCTGACAGCTCAATCAATATTAAAAATATTAGGATTAATATTCCTTTGCCTGTTATGCTCAACAGGGCATTATGTAGTAAATTATTCTGCTTTCATAGTTCAAGATATTCTGTTATCAGGCAAGTTCAATTTTAGCCATCATTTCCTTAAGATGTATCAGCTTTAAAGATAACCACACACTGGACTGCACGGTGTGAGGAGTGAGGTGCATATTCTGTTTTTTGTTCACTTTGTTCATGTGCCTGGGTCGTATATTTCATTTCACGTATCATAAGTCACTCCAGTATTAGGAATGAGCCTTCTCAACAGCATGTCACTTCAATTTTCCACACTGTGCTGCCCCCTGTATCTTTAGAAGTCTCCTCTCTCTAGATTACTGCTACCCACAATCGCTTTCTAATGAAGATCCTTCTCAATCTCTGATTTTTGTGTGGATTTTCTGCTTGTGAAAGGTGCCAGACTGACAGATGACACTGATCTCTTTGTCACAAGAGAGGATAGAAGAGGCGGGCAACCCTCTCTGTGGTAGCCTGCCAACATGGCTGCTTCCAGCCAGAAAGGAGAGACGCTCCGTTGTAGCCTCTTTGCCAACCATATCGTGGCAAATGCCAACTGTAATTATGTGTCTGCTAGTCTCAAGCTCCAGGACTAATACAGAAGGAATAAACTAATAAACAAAAGGCTTCCCTGGACTTCTGTCGAACAATCTTTATGTCCTTGCAACCTTTTCAGAAACATGCCAATTCCACAGCTGGTCGTCTGCTGTTTCACACTGCTCTTTTCAGAAGAACAGATACCTCATAAGAGTACAGTGTTGGTTCTGAGTGCTGACTTCTAAGCTGAAGAGATGAAAAAAGAAACCACACTACTTATCATCAGTGAGGACTTCTTTATTTTGTCTCTTTGTGAACTGGAAGAAGTGATTAAATACCAAGAGATTTGAGGTCAGCTTGTTTCTGAATGAAATAACAATAAAGAACTTGAACTATGAGTTGTGGGCTCACTATAGCAAAGTAGTGGTTGCAAAATAATTTAGTACTGAGATATGTTACACAATACAATCCCACAATGGGAGAACTTGAAGTACAGTATTATAAGCTCAGATTCTCTTTCTATCTCTTATTTAACTCTACAAGTGAATAAGTAAAATGAAATTCAATAGGGTAATCTCAGGAAGATAGTAGTCCCTTCAGTAAGTAGTCTCAGAACATATATTCTATGGTCAATTAAACCTAATTAAACACACTAGGATATATTTTATTCAATTCTCTACAAGAAGAAAAGGTTTGGAATTGAAAAAGAAAAAAATATATATTTTTTTTTCCCAACAAGGGGAAATCTTTATTTAAAAATGAGGGGGTGGGAAACATCCCATATGTTTTACACAGCAATCCCACCTTCAGGAAACTATCTTATAAAGGTATATGACACATAAGGATATGTAAACAAAAACTTTCACTATAGTGGCATTTTAAGTAGGGGGAAAAGGGAATGTTCTCAATATTCTTCAGTAGGAAAATTGTTGAACAAATTATTGTATACCCAGTATAGAATATGTTGCAGTGTAGATATCTAATGACTTACGGTAGATATAAGTTGTTAATTTAGAAAAGGAAGTTGTAAGGAATAAAATATATGATCCCATTTTGATAAATAAAATGACTTTTAAAAAAACCAACCTTACATCCCTAATCTTTTTCGATGTGCAATTAATGTCCTTGTATGAACATGGAGAAAGACATGAAAGGATACAATCCAGAGTATAGAAAAAGGCAACACAAAAAAGGAAGTGAAGAGAACGTAGGTTAAATTATTAAAAAAAAAAAAAGATACTTAGTTTCAACTCTGTCAGAAGGCCATTTGCATGCTGATATTATAGAATCACTTAAATACCTCATCCACTGCCATAATTTCTTAATTTTCCACAATAAGAATAATTCTGGTGATTTTGTGAATCTATACATGCATCTATCTATGAATAAAGTCACTAAGAGCAATCTATTTTTATCACAGAGATTTGTCATGTGAGGTAAATAAGACTGAGAATACCTTCAACATGAGGTATTCCTAGGAGGTCAGTCCTAGAAACACAGAGAGTTGAAGCAGATTCAGGCATCTCCAACTCGCATAAGGACTTCTAAAATAGGATGAATACTCGGTTGGCATATCCTTTTAGAAGAAAAATTTTCCCAGCACATGCTCCTACACGTCTCATTGGTCTGGTTTGTATCACACCCAATACTAAACTAGAATTGTCAAGTGGAATGGAATTTTCCTAATTGGCTTAGGTTGATTCACATCCTACCCCTGGATTTGGGGAGAGGCCCATGAAACAGATAACTGCCCAGTGTCTAACAAAATCAGAGTCCTTCAAAAGAAACAATGTGATATAAGTGTGGAGTGTTTTCCAGTACCACCATGCAATTCTCAGTGGACACAGACTGGGCCTCCTACAAACTTAACTGAATTGTGACATCAGTTACCTGGAGATGGCAGCAGATTTGACAGGCTAAGGGCTCAGCCCTGTAAGACTGCCACCACTTCTGAAACCAGTCGCCAAATCTAGGTTGTTACTTGTACTTCTGATCTATCAGCTATAAATTGGGTTCTCATGACTCCCTTCTTAGATTTGATAATTTGCTAGAATGGCTCACAAAAATCAGGGAAACATTTACTTATGTTTTCCAGTTTATTATAAAGACATTATAAGGGATACAAATAAATAGCCAGGTGAAGAGGTACATAAGGCAAAGTCTCAAAGGGTCCATGAGTACAGGAGTTTCTGTCCCTATGAAACTGGACGTGTCATCCTACCTTCTGTAGATGCATTCACTAGCCTGGGAGCTCATCAAATCTCATGGTTCCAGAGTTTTTATAGTGCTTAATTTCTAGCTTCCTTTCCCTGTCCCTGAAGTTGGTGGGTGGAGCTGAAAGTTCCAACCTACTAATCACTTGGTTTTTCTGGTGACCAAGCCCATCCTGAAGCTATCTAAGGGCCCCACCTTAAGTTACCTCATTAGTATAAACTTCAGTGTATTCAAAGGGACCCCTTATGAATAACAAAAGACATTCCCACCACTTAGAAAATTCTAAGGGTTTAAGGAGATCTGTGCCAGCAACTGGGGACAAAGACCAAATCTATTTCTTATTACACCGCAGTAAGACACAACGGCCAGAGAATAGGCTTATCAACATTGGCTGCCAAAGTTTTATTTTATATATTTCACCAAGGCAGGTTTGCTTGGATGACTGTCTTCCTACTAAACTGAAAACCCCTTGATAATAGCCCTGGGTTTGTTCTTTTTCATATCCCTTGCATTTAGCACTTAAACAATAGAATGTAAGTGAAACTTCATTTATAGGATACTCAACAATTTTGCTGTATACCATTTTTCTTTTACCCCATTGTGAAACAAAGTTATTCTCAGGTTTTTGGCAGCTTGCTCACCAGTACATACACTAAAAATGCAGAAAAGTGGATGTGCCATGGTCTCTGTAGATTCTTTATGAGGTTATGCATGGCTGCATGACTGATTCATTAGTTAGTTGAAGATAGTAGGAAAGTTTACCTTTAATTGTTTTTAACTATATAGAGGATTGTGAGTCAAAAAGCTTAATTTTTAGATACTCCATTAAAAAGCTAATGATATCTTATGTAATATAATAGATTAATCTCTTTTGTAAAATGGATCATAGCATTTTTGAATATAATTTTGAATACAACCAAGAGCTGTTGCCAACATTTATTTACTTGCTCTGAGTGACTTGAGAGAAAGAGAATAAGTCCATTTTTTTTCTACTTCTCTTTTCTTGCACAAATTCACAGATCTACATTAAACTTTTTCCTTAGATTTCCCCCCCAATTTCCCTCCCTTTTGTGAAAAATTAAAAAAACAAGATTACATTAACAAGTATTCTTCTTTTCCTTGGTTTTATTGAGAGACAATAGATATATATTACCATATTGTTTGAGGTGTACAGCATGATGGTTTAGTTTACATATATTGTGAAATAATTATCAAAATAGGTTCAGCTAACATTCATTATCTCATATAGATACAATATAAAGAAAAGAAAGAAGAAAAATCTTAAAAAGAAACTTTACTCTTTTACTTTTCCCCCTGTACATTTTAGGTTATTGTACAATTTACATATTTTTTTGTATTGTGTAACTATTAACAGATTATGATAGCTATGGCTATTTTACTGTGTCCTTTTTTTAACTTTTAAGCTAGAGTTGTAAGTGCATTATGCATCATCGTTAATCCATTACCAAATTACAGAATCAAACTTAATCTATATATTTACAATTAATAGTGAATTTATGCTACCTTTTTATGTTTTTATGATGTTAATATATGTCTTTTCTTTTACTTCCACTCAATGACTCCCTTTAGCATTTCTTGTCAGGCAGATCTAGTGGTAATAAAGTTCCTCAGGTTTAATTTGGGAAAGTCTTTAGCTCTCCTTTATTTCTGAAGGACAGCTCTACTGGGTATAGTATTCTTGGTTGATAGTTTTTCTTTCAAAAATTTGAATATATTACCTCATTTTTTTCCTGGCCTAAAATGTTTCTGTTAAGAAATCTGCCTATAGTCTAATGGGAGGGTCCCCTTGTATGTAAATTCTCTCTTTTCTCTTGCTGCTTTCAAAATTATTTTTTTGTCTTTGACTTTTGACAATTTAATTTTAATGTGTCTTGGTGTAGCCCTATTCAGATTCAAGCTATTTGGGATATTTTGGGCCTCATGGATCTAAGTGTCCATTTCTTTCTCCAAGTTCAGAAAATTTTCAGTCATTACTGCTTTAAATATACTTTCCAACCCTTTCTCTTTCTCTTCTGCTTCTAGAATTCTTGTTCTTTTTCATTGTTTCCTGTATTTTCCATAGGCTTTTTAAATTCTTTTTCATTCTTTTTTTCTTCCTTTTTGCTCTTCTGACTAATTTCCTACATCTTATCTTCCAGATCGCTGATTCTTTTTCTGCCTGGTTAAGTCTGCTTTTGAAACTCCTTATTGAGTCCTTTGGTTCAGTTAACTGTATTTTTCAACTCTAGGATTTTTTTTTTTTATGTTCTCTATTGCTCTCTTTTTATATTTTTCATGATTTTTTCCTAATTTTGTTTTGTTGTCTGTGTCTTTGGTAGTTCATTAAATTTCTTTAAGAGGGTTATTCTGAATTCTTTGTCTGACAGCTCATAGATCTCCATTTCTTTAAGATCAGTTATTAGAGCTTTATTAGTTTCCTTTGGTAATGTCACATTTACCTGGTTGTTCACGATCCCTCATACCATAGGTTGGTATCTGCAAATTTGAGTAATAGGGCTCCTCTTCTAGACTTCACAGGTTTACTTTGGCAGAGACAGATCTACAACAGTCAGCTCAGTTTGGGTTTCTGAGTGTGTCTACTGGTAATGTCCTTAGGCAGGTGGGAGCTACTGTGATAGTCTATTTTTGGAAAAGACAACTGTTTGAGATCTGAGATTAGGGATGGAATGTTGTGCCACTGGCTGAGAACAGTTGAATGACTCCTGGCTTCGTTCTCTACTCAAGTAAGGCCACAGAATGGGCTGTGTCATTGCCTAGATTCTCTGGTTAGGCTACCCAGATGATCGGGAATGGGTACTATATTAAATTATAGATGGGGCTATGAATTAGTATCAGAACAGAGAAGCAAGAGAGAACCCAGGGCCTGTCTGTCCTGTTGTTTGGGGACCTGAATTAGCCATGAGTGAGCATGAAATTCCCTGGTCAGGTGAGGCCAACATTTTAACCTGCAGAGAGGGAAAGCCACCAGTTACACTTTCTTTTCAAATGCCACTGTAAGCAGGGCTGTTGGGTGAGCTGTGCTGTTTTTCATATGCTCTGGTTGGGTTCCCTGATCAGGCAGATGGAGGCTGTATTCAGTAATGAGCGGGGCTATGCATTAGTTTCCTTGCCTGGGCACAGTGAGAGAAGCAGTTCTAAGGCCAATAAAGCTCTTTGTTGTCTTAACTCAAGCCTCACCTCAAGTTCCTTGGCTGAACAGATCCACTGGCTCTGCCCTGCAAACTCTCAGCTCTGCTTGCCCTCCTTTTGGCTCAAGTGTCACTGTGTCACACAGCTTCCAGGTGTCCTCACTAATCCTTCTGGTTAGATGGGGCTGGGAGCCACAGCAGGTAGGTGGAGCTATATCTCAGTTCCCTTGCTTGGACAGGAAGATGAGGGTCTACTCCAGGCAACTCTCAATTTTCCAGACAGGCTTTCTGGTTAGGAAGGGCTGGAAACTACCCTTAGCCTTGGCTATGAATTAATTCCCTTGCTTGTGCATACCATGGGACTTCTCCACCCCTGTTACAGGCTTTGCTCTGGGGGTAATCAGCTTTGCCACCCTGACTCTCTGCTCAAGCACCACTGGGCTGCCCAGCCTCCTGGAGTTCCCTCCAGTGCCTCTGGTCAGATGTGGCAGGGAGACACTCCCCACAGCAAGTGAGACTGGGACTCAGCTTCTTGCTTGGGTGCAGGTAAACTAGGCTCTGGGGTTGGCAAGCCTTTTTGTTTAAGGTTTAGAATCAAGCAGATCTGTACCCTGCCACATTCCCTGATCTGAGTGCATCACCGACTTGGTTTCGCAGATAAGCAAAACGCACCAGTTGGGATTACTATTTGGATCCTGCATGTATGAACTTGGTCTACCAAGATCCATGTACTGGTTGTTGCAAGCTCCTCCCCACTTCTCCATCATAGTCAGATTCCTAGTGGCTGGGTTGTACAGATTGCCCCTGAAATCCCTGTGGTGGAGATCAGAGTAGTGGCTCCCACAAAGGGAACCACACTGCTGTTTGGGGGTGGGGAGGCAGTGGGATGGGGGGAGGGTAGTTGTCCTCCCTGTATTCTTTTCCTGTGGAAGAACAGAAGGCTCAGTGGTGTCTTGTTCTTGAGTAGTTGTTAGTTGTTCTTCTTGTGAAAGGAAGCTAAGTCAGAAATAACCTATGTTGCCATCTTGGTAGTGCTGCTACCTAGCAAGTACTGTTTTTTCAAGGTTATATGTGAGCATTTACATTATTTACCATACTCATTCTTGTAATTTTCCAGGACTCTGTAATTTCCAAGGAAGGTCTTTGTATTAGTTCTGACTTCTAATTTAAAATATTGGATAGCTAACGAGTTCTAATAACAAAACAAATACTGGATTAAGCTTTAGCTAAATGGTTTTCAGAGAAATCAAATACTTATCTGTACAGAGCTTATATCATATTTACTTTTGACATAAATTTTAAATCAATATTTATTGCATTTAAGTTATGCTAATCTTTATTTTGAAAGCCTAAAAATAAAAATAAAAATATCTGACAAAAGTTCATTTTATTTAAATAAAGTGTGGTTGGTAAAAAATTGTTTCAAACATGCTTCAGAATATGAAAGGCAAAAATATGGGTTTCCATGTATATATTTTATGACACAAATTTCATTTGCAAATATTACAAAAATTTTTATTCAAATACTTGTTATTCATGTGCTAAAATAACATAGGTATCAAACTTTCTTCTGATCTCTCTTGTTTTTTTTTTTTTTAAGAGTTTATTTTTAAGTAATCTTTACACCCAACATGGGGCTCAAACTCACAACCCTGAGATCAACAGTCGCACACTCTACTGACTGAGCCAGCCAGAGACTCCCTAATCTCTTTTCTATGAAAACCATATTATGTTTTACCTCTCTCTTCGTCTCTGTCTCTTTGTATTTATTGGTAATTTTTTAAATGGTAAACTTGAAGATGGACAATGGGGAAACCCTTAGTTTTCTAGACTGTATCCACCTATAATAAAACAAAGATAGGATCAAATCTTGATAAACCATAAGGAACTGTACCATACTGCAACACAGACTAGCTATAGTCTAAATTCTTTTTAAAGTATATTCAGTGCTTTCTAGTATCCAACAAAACTCAGCTAAAAGAAATAATATTGATGAAGGATCATTCTAAAGATATATAGTATATCCATTGTTTTACAGAGTAAACAATATACTCCTAAATTCATCCAGGACATTCCAAAGCCTGCTAGCCCACTTGTAGGATGGTATTTTCTGAATTGGGTCTTGGTAGGAAGCCATGGGAAGACAAGTATGACAAATAAATCTATGTAGTTCTTAGTGCTGCTTATCAAGCGGTAAATGCCACTGTTTATTCCGCAATATTACACAGTGTCTTTTGTGTAAGCATCCTTGAAAGAAATTTCTTTCTCATTCTATGATTAAGGATGTTTGTGCTTCCCTCAGTGTTTGGTTTCACACTTTCTTAAAAACATTGAGAATATAATCATAAACAATCAACCTCTTTTCATCCTGCTTAACGTCCGTTCACAGCCAACTTTTAGAAATTGTACTGGATAATGGCATACATTTTATGAGATTCTAATTTCTAGCTCTTGTTCTTTTCCTTGGCTTAATCTTGTTATGTACTTGTAATTTATTTTATTTTTCCTTATTTTGTCTATATTTTAAGTTTCCTTAAATCTATTTTGGATCAAGATCCAGATGTACAGTTTAAGAAAAGAGAAGACTGAGAGAATGTTGCTTTGTATTCCTCCTCGCATGAGGCATGGTACCTTGAAACAGAAGGGATAGTAGAAATAGAATTGGTAGTTTCCCCTCTACTGTACAAGAAGCACTTCTATTTTTTAACTATGGAAACTTTAAGAGTTTCTGTCAATCATCTGTTAAATGATACTCCGATTAACTTTCAAGAAAGCTATGGAATTGGATCAAAATAGTTTGAGTTTCATATCAAAACAAAACTTGGAGGCTTTAGTGGTCAATGAATAGGTTTTATTAACTATGAGTCTGGACAGGCTAACTTTAGGAATTAAAATTAGGTGTTAATTAGACTAAATTTATGCACTTAAGCAATATCTGGATTATTTTCAGTTACAGTTTCTACCCTCTCTTTCTGTCCATGATTTTGGATTTTTCTTTGAAACCCAGTACCATACTGGAAAAAATTCCTTTAAGAAATTGTTGAAGTATATGACCTTTTAACAAGACCTAAAACCAGCGACTTTATTAGGTAATTGTTAGCCTGAACCTCATTGATAACTAAGTTTCAAAAAAAGACAAATGGTTTTGTTTGGGTGGGATCAAATGCATTTCATGCAGTTTATATTATCATTCCCCCAAGATTGGAAAACCTTGGCCTGATTCCAGAACTATGAAAAAGAATCAACTTTAGTGTTCAATGCTAAAGCATTCATGAAAGAGATGCAGTCATTCGATTAAGTTGAGTTCAAAAACAGGAGAAAATGAAAAACACAACCTCTCAGACCACTCCCTCCTTCACCTTCTCATATTGCAAATACAATATTTCCATTATCAGAAGATCCATTTTCAAGTAAGAGCTGCTGCTAAAACAGTCTAACTGGAAAAAAAAAAAAAGGTAAAACGGTAAAAGAAATGCTTTGTAAATCATCCTTCAAAAGCTGTCCTGGGAGGAATGTGATATACCTCAGCATC